>NW_019272354.1:23760-29614 GCF_002738345.1 Cucurbita maxima | reverse complement strand
CTATTCTAAATCATCATGCCTAATCATTCCCCAATAAAGTTTCTTAAAAACTCGAAAGTAACTCGGTTTTTTTAGCACGTTCTTCAAACGTCACGGTGTTGGTGTTTACTAATAAGGATTTGACTTTAAGCACTTTTTTACTGTTTTATACACTCCGTTTCTTCAAAATACTATTATAAATCATCATGCCTAATCATTCCCCGAAAAAGTTTCTTAAAAATTGGACAGTTACTCGGTTTTTTAGCACGTTCTTCAAACGTCCCGGTTTTGGTGTTTACGAATCAGGGTTCGACTTTAAGCACTTTTCTACTGTAATATACACTCCGTTTCTTCGAAATACTATTCTAAATCATCATGCCTAATCATTCCCCGAAAAAGTTTCTTAAAAATTGGACAGTTACTCGGTTTTTTAGCACGTTCTTCAAACGTCCCGGTTTTGGTGTTTACGAATCAGGGTTCGACTTTAAGCACTTTTTTACTGTAATATACACTCCGTTTCTTCTAAATACTATTCAAAATCATCATGCCTAATCATTCCCCCAAAAAGTTTCTTAAAAACTCGAAAGTAACTCGGTTTTTTTAGCACGTTCTTCAAACATCACGGTGTTTGTGTTTACTAATAAGGATTCGACTTTAAGCACTTTTTTACTGTTTTATACACTCCGTTTCTTCAAAATACTATTATAAATCATCATGCCTAATCATTCTCCGAAAAAGTTTCTTAAAAATTGAACAGTTACTCGGTTTTTTAGCACGTTCTTCAAACGTCCCGGTTTTAGTGTTTACGAATCAGGGTTCGACTTTAAGCACTTTTTTACTAAATATACACTCCGTTTTTTCAAAATACTATTCTGAATCATCATGCCTAATCCTTCCCCAAAGAAGTTTCTTAAAAAATCGACAGTAACTCGGTTTTTTTAGCACGTTCTTCAAACGTCCCGGTTTTGGTGTTTACGAATCAGGGTTCGACTTTAAGCACTTTTTTACTGTAATATACACTCCGTTTCTTCTAAATACTATTCAAAATCATCATGCCTAATCATTCCCCCAAAAAGTTTCTTAAAAATTGGACAGTTACTAGGTTTTTTTAGCACGTTCTTCAAACGTCTCGGTTTTGGTGTTTACGAATCAGGGTTCGACTTTAAGCACTTTTTTACTGTAATATACACTCCATTTCTTCTGAATACTATTCTAAATCATCATGCCTAATCATTCCCCAAAAAAGTTTCTTAAAAATTGGACAGTTACTCGGTTTTTTAGCACGTTCTTCAAACGTCCNCTTTAAGCACTTTTTTACTGTTTTATACACTCCGTTTCTTCAAAATACTATTATAAATCATCATGCCTAATCATTCCCCAAAAAAGTTTCTTAAAAATTGGACAGTTACTCGGTTTTTTAGCACGTTTTTCAAACGTCCCGGTTTTGGTGTTTACGAATCAGGGTTCGACTTTAAGCACTTTTTTACTTTAATATACACTCCGTTTCTTCTAAATACTATTCAAAATCATCATGCCTAATCATTCCCCCAAAAAGTTTCTTAAAAAATGGACAGTTACTCGGTTTTTTTAGCACGTTCTTCAAACGTCTCGGTTTTGGTGTTTACGAATCAGGGTTCGACTTTAAGCACTTTTTTGCTGTAATATACACTCTGTTTCTTCGAAATACTATTCTAAATCATCATGCCTATTCATTCCCCGACAAAGTTTCTTAAAAATTGGACAGTTACTCGATTTTTTAGCACGTTCTTCAAACGTCCCGGTTTTGGTGTTTACGAATTAGGATTCGACTTTAAGCACTTTTTTACTGTTTTATACACTCCGTTTCTTCGAAATTCTATTTGAAATCATCATGCCTAATCATTCCCCCAAAAAGTTTCTTAAAAAATGGACAGTTACTCGGTTTTTTTAGCACGTTCTTCAAACGTCTCGGTTTTGGTGTTTACGAATCAGGGTTCGACTTTAAGCAATTTTTTACTGTAATATACACTCCGTTTCTTCTGAATACTATTCTAAATCATCATGCCTAATCATTCCCCAAAAAATTTCTTAAAAACTCGACAGTAACTCGGTTTTTTTTAGCACGTTCTTCAAACGTCCCGGTTTTGGTGTTTACGAATCAGGGTTCGACTTTAAGCACTTTTTTACTTTAATATACACTCCGTTTCTTCTAAATACTATTCAAAATCATCATGCCTAANGTTCTTCAAACGTCCCGGTTTTGGTGTTTACGAATTAGGATTCGACTTTAAGCACTTTTTTACTGTAATATACACTCCGTTTCTTCTGAATACTATTCTAAATCATCATGTCTAATCATTCCCCAAAGAAGTTTCTTAAAAAATCGACAGTAACTCGGTTTTTTTAGCACGTTCTTCAAACGTCCCGGTTTTGGTGTTTACGAATCAGGGTTCGACTTTAAGCACTTTTTTACTGTAATATACACTCCGTTTCTTCTGAATACTATTCTAAATCATCATGCCTAATCATTCCCCAAAAAAGTTTCTTAAAAACTCGAAAGTAACTCGGTTTTTTTAGCACGTTCTTCAAACGTCACGGTGTTTGTGTTTACTAATAAGGATTCGACTTTAAGCACTTTTTTACGGTTTTATACACTCCGTTTCTTCAAAATACTATTATAAATCATCATGCCTAATCATTCCCGAAAAAGTTTCTTAAAAATTGAACAGTTACTCGGTTTTTTAGCACGTTCTTCAAACGTCTCGGTTTTGGTGTTTACGAATCAGGGTTCGACTTTAAGCACTTGTTTACTAAATATACACTCCGTTTTTTCAAAATACTATTCTGAATCATCATGCCTAATCCTTCCCCAAAGAAGTTTCTTAAAAAATCGACAGTAACTCGGTTTTTTTAGCACGTTCTTCAAACGTCCCGGTTTTGGTGTTTACGAATCAGGGTTCGACTTTAAGCACTTTTTTACTGTAATATACACTCCGTTTCTTCTGAATCCTATTCTAAATCATCATGCCTAATCATTCCCGAAAAAGTTTCTTAAAAATTGGACAGTTACTCGGTTTTTTAGCACGTTCTTCAAACGTCCCGGTTTTGGTGTTTACGAATCAGGGTTCGACTTTAAGCACTTTTTTACTGTAATATACACTCCGTTTCTTCTGAATCCTATTCTAAATCATCATGCCTAATCATTCCCGAAAAAGTTTCTTAAAAATTGGACAGTTACTCGGTTTTTTAGCACGTTCTTCAAACGTCCCGGTTTTGGTGTTTACGAATCAGGGTTCGACTTTAAGCACTTTTCTACTGTAATATACACTCCGTTTCTTCGAAATACTATTCTAAATCATCATGCCTAATCATTCCCCAATAAAGTTTCTTAAAAACTCGTAAGTAACTCGATTTTTTTAGCACGTTCTTCAAACGTCACGGTGTTGGTGTTTACTAATAAGGATTCGACTTTAAGCACTTTTTTACTGTTTTATACACTCCGTTTCTTCAAAATACTATTATAAATCATCATGCCTAATCATTCCCCCAAAAAGTTTCTTAAAAAATGGACAGTTACTCGGTTTTTTAGCACGTTCTTCAAACGTCCCGGTGTTGGTGTTTACTAATAAGGATTCGACTTTAAGCACTTTTTTACTAAATATACACTCCCTTTTTTCAAAATACTATTCTGAATCATCATGCCTAATCATTCCCCCAAAAAGTTTCTTAAAAAATGGACAGTTACTCGGTTTTTTAGCACGTTCTTCAAACGTCCCGGTGTTGGTGTTTACTAATAAGGATTCGACTTTAAGCACTTTTTTACTAAATATACACTCCCTTTTTTCAAAATACTATTCTGAATCATCATGCCTAATCATTCCCCCAAAAAGTTTCTTAAAAAATGGACAGTTACTCGGTTTTTTAGCACGTTCTTCAAACGTCCCGGTTTTGGTGTTTACGAATCAGGGTTCGACTTTAAGCACTTTTTTACTGTAATATACACTCCGTTTCTTCTGAATCCTATTCTAAATCATCATGCCTAATCATTCCCCAAAAAAGTTTCTTAAAAACTCGACAGTAACTCGGTTTTTTTTAGCACGTTCTTCAAACGTCCCGGTTTTGGTGTTTACGAATCAGGGTTCGACTTTAAGCACTTTTCTACTGTAATATACACTCCGTTTCTTCGAAATACTATTCTAAATCATCATGCCTAATCATTCCCCAATAAAGTTTCTTAAAAACTCGAAAGTAACTCGGTTCTTTTAGCACGTTCTTCAAACGTCCCGGTTTTGGTGTTTACGAATCAGGGTTCGACTTTAAGCACTTTTTTACTGTAATATACACTCCGTTTCTTCTGAATACTATTCTAAATCATCATGCCTAATCATTCCCCCAAAAAGTTTCTTAAAAACTGGACAGTTACTAGGTTTTTTTTAGCACGTTCTTCAAACGTCCCGGTTTTGGTGTTTACGAATCATGGTTCGACTTTAAGCACTTTTTTACTAAATATACACTCCGTTTTTTCAAAATACTATTCTGAATCATCATGCCTAATCATTCCCCAAAGAAGTTTCTTAAAAAATCGACAGTAACTCGGTTTTTTTAGCACGTTCTTCAAACGTCCCGGTTTTGGTGTTTACGAATCAGGGTTCGACTTTAAGCACTTTTTTACTGTAATATACACTCCGTTTTTTCAAAATACTATTCTGAATCATCATGCCTAATCCTTCCCCAAAGAAGTTTCTTAAAAAATCGACAGTAACTCGGTTTTTTTAGCACGTTCTTCAAACGTCCCGGTTTTGGTGTTTACGAATCAGGGTTCGACTTTAAGCACTTTTCTACTGTAATATACACTCCGTTTCTTCGAAATACTATTCTAAATCATCATGCCTAATCAGTCCCTAATAAAGTTTCTTAAAAACTCGAAAGTAACTCGGTTTTTTTAGCACGTTCTTCAAACGTCCCGGTTTTGGTGTTTACGAATCAGGGTTCGACTTTAAGCACTTTTCTACTGTAATATACACTCCGTTTCTTCGAAATACTATTCTAAATCATCATGCCTAATCATTCCCCAATAAAGTTTCTTAAAAACTCGAAAGTAACTCGGTTTTTTTAGCACGTTCTTCAAACGTCACGGTGTTGGTGTTTACTAATAAGGATTCGACTTTAAGCACTTTTTTACTGTTTTATACACCCCGTTTCTTCAAAATACTATTATAAATCATCATGCCTAATCATTCCCCAAAAAAGTTTCTTAAAAATTTGACAGTTACTCGGTTTTTTAGCACGTTCTTCAAACGTCCCGGTTTTGGTGTTTACGAANTCCCCGAAAAGGTTTCTTAAAAATTGGACAGTTACTCGGTTTTTTAGCACGTTCTTCAAACGTCCCGGTTTTGGTGTTTACGAATCAGGGTTAGACTTTAAGCACTTTTTTACTTTAATATACACTCTGTTTCTTCTAAATACTATTCAAAATCATCATGCCTAATCATTCCCCCAAAAAGTTTCTTAAAAATTGGACAGTTACTCGGTTTTTTTAGCACGTTCTTCAAACGTCCCGGTTTTGGTGTTTACGAATCAGGGTTCGACTTTAAGCACTTTTTTACTGTAATATACACTCCGTTTCTTCGATATACTATTCTAAATCATCATGCCTAATCATTCCCCCAAATAGTTTCTTAAAAAATGGACAGTTACTTGGTTTTTTAGCACGTTCTTCAAACGTCCCGGTTTTGGTGTTTACGAATTAGGATTCGACTTTAAGCACTTTTTAACTGTTTTATACACTCCGTTTCTTCGAAATTCTATTCGAAATCATCATGCCTAATCATTCCCCCAAAAAGTTTCTTAAAAAATGGACAGTTACTCGGTTTTTTTAGCACGTTCTTCAAACGTC
>NW_019272354.1:21315-23585 GCF_002738345.1 Cucurbita maxima | reverse complement strand
GTGTTTACTAATAAGGATTCGACTTTAAGCACTTTTTTACTGTTTTATACACTCCGTTTCTTCAAAATACTATTATAAATCATCATGCCTAATCATTCCCCGAAAAAGTTTCTTAAAAATTGGACAGTTACTCGGTTTTTTAGCACGTTCTTCAAACGTCCCGGTTTTAGTGTTTCCGAATCAGGGTTCGACTTTAAGCACTTTTTTACTAAATATACACTCCGTTTTTTCAAAATACTATTCTGAATCATCATGCCTAATCCTTCCCCAAAGAAGTTTCTTAAAAAATCGACAATAACTCGGTTTTTTTAGCACGTTCTTCAAACGTCCCGGTTTTGGTGTTTACGAATCAGGGTTCGACTTTAAGCACTTTTTTACTGTAATATACACTCCGTTTCTTCTAAATACAATTCAAAATCATCATGCCTAATCATTCCCCCAAAAAGTTTCTTAAAAATTGGACAGTTACTAGGTTTTTTAGCACGTTCTTCAAACGTCCCGGTTTTGATGTTTACGAATCAGGGTTCGACTTTAAGCACTTTTTTACTGTAATATACACTCCGTTTCTTCTGAATACTATTCTAAATCATCATGCCTAATCATTCCCCAAAAAAGTTTCTTAAAAATTGGACAGTTACTTGGTTTTTTAGCACGTTCTTCAAACGTCCCGGTTTTGGTGTTTACGAATTAGGATTCGACTTTAAGCACTTTTTTACTGTTTTATACACTCCGTTTCTTCGAAATTCTATTCGAAATCATCATGCCTAATCATTCCCCCAAAAAGTTTCTTAAAAAATGGACAGTTACTCGGTTTTTTTAGCACGTTCTTCAAACGTCTCGGTTTTGGTGTTTACGAATCAGGGTTCGACTTTAAGCACTTTTCTACTGTAATATACGCTCCGTTTCTTCGAAATACTATTCTAAATCATCATGCCTAATCATTCCCCAATAAAGTTTCTTAAAAACTCGAAAGTAACTCGGTTTTTTAAGAAACTTTTTGGGGGAAAGATTAGGCATGATGATTTAGAATAGTATTTCGAAGAAACGGAGCGTATATTACAGTAGAAAAGTGCTTAAAGTCGAATCCTGATTCGTAAACACCCAAACCGAGACGTTTGAAGAACGTGCTAAAAAACCAAGTAACTGTCCAATTTTTAAGAAACTTTTTGGGGGAAAGATTAGGCATGATGATTTAGAATAGTATTTCGAAGAAACGGAGCGTATATTACAGTAGAAAAGTGCTTAAAGTCGAATCAGGGTTCGACTTTAAGCAATTTTTTACTGCAATATACACTCCGTTTCTTCTAAATACTATTCAAAATCATCATGCCTAATCATTCCCCCAAAAAGTTTCTTAAAAATTGGACAGTTATTCGGTTTTTTTGCACGTTCTTCAAACGTCTCGGTTTTGGTGTTTACGAATCAGGATTCGACTTTAAGCACTTTTTTACTTTAATATACACTCCGTTTCTTCTAAATACTATTCAAAATCATCATGCCTAATCATTCCCCCAAAAAGTTTCTTAAAAAATGGACAGTTACTCGGTTTTTTAGCACGTTCTTCAAACGTCTCGGTTTTGGTGTTTACGAATTAGGATTCGACTTTAAGCACTTTTTTACTGTTTTATACACTCCGTTTCTTCGAAATTCTATTCGAAATCATCATGCCTAATCATTCCCCCAAAAAGTTTCTTAAAAAATGGACAGTTACTCGGTTTTTTAGCACGTTCTTCAAACGTCTCGGTTTTGGTGTTTACGAATTAGGATTCGACTTTAAGCACTTTTTTACTGTTTTATACACTCCGTTTCTTCTAAATACTATTCAAAATCATCATGCCTAATCATTCCCCCAAAAAGTTTCTTAAAAATTGGACAGTTACTCGGTTTTTTTAGCACGTTCTTCAAACGTCCCGGTTTTGGTGTTTACGAATCAGGATTCGACTTTAAGCACTTTTTTACTTTAATATACACTCCGTTTCTTCTAAATACTATTCAAAATCATCATGCCNTCATCATGCCTAATCATTCCCTAAAAAAGTTTCTTAAAAATTGGACAGTTACTCGGTTTTTTTGCACGTTCTTCAAACGTCCCGGTTTTGGTGTTTACGAATCAGGATTCGACTTTAAGCACTTTTTCACTTTCATATACACTCCGTTTCTTCTAAATACTATTCAAAATCATCATGCCTAATCATTCCCCCAAAAAGTTTCTTAAAAATTGGACAGTTACTCGGTTTTTCTAGCACGTTCTTCAAACGTCCCGGTTTTGG
>NW_019272354.1:20709-21256 GCF_002738345.1 Cucurbita maxima | reverse complement strand
TTCTAAATCATCATGCCTAATCATTCCCCAAAAAAGTTTCTTAAAAACTCGACAGTAACTCGGTTTTTTTAGCACGTTCTTCAAACGTCTCGGTTTTGGTGTTTACGAATCAGGATTCGACTTTAAGCACTTTTTTACTGTTTTATACACTCCGTTTCTTCGAAATTCTATTTGAAATCATCATGCCTAATCATTCCCCCAAAAAGTTTCTTAAAAAATGGACAGTTACTCGGTTTTTNCGGTTTTGGTGTTTACGAATCAGGGTTCGACTTTAAGCACTTTTTTACTGTTTTATACACTCCGTTTCTTCGAAATTCTATTTGAAATCATCATGCCTAATCATTCCCCCAAAAAGTTTCTTACAAAATGGACAGTTACTCGGTTTTTTTAGCACGTTCTTCAAATGTCTCGGTTTTGGTTTTTACGAATCAGGGTTCGACTTTAAGCAATTTTTTACTGTAATATACACTCCGTTTCTTCTGAATATTATTCTAAATCATCATGCCTAATCATTCCCCAAAAAAGTTTCTTAAAAACTCGACAGTAA
>NW_019272354.1:14881-20682 GCF_002738345.1 Cucurbita maxima | reverse complement strand
TACGAATCAGGGTTCGACTTTAAGCACTTTTCTACTGTAATATACACTCCGTTTCTTCGAAATACTATTCTAAATCATCATGCCTAATCATTCCTCAATAAAGTTTCTTAAAAACTCGAAAGTAACTAGGTTTTTTTAGCACGTTCTTCAAACGTCACGGTGTTGGTGTTTACTAATAAGGATTCGACTTTAAGCACTTTTTTACTGTTTTATACACTCCGTTTCTTCAAAATACTATTATAAATCATCATGCCTAATCATTCCCCGAAAAGGTTTCTTAAAAATTGGACACTTACTCGGTTTTTTAGCACGTTCTTCAAACGTCCCGGTTTTGGTGTTTACGAATCAGGGTTCGACTTTAAGCACTTTTTTACTTTAATATACACTCCATTTCTTCTAAATACTATTCAAAATCATCATGCCTAATCATTCCCCCAAAAAGTTTCTTAAAAATTGGACAGTAACTCGGTTTTTTTAGCACGTTCTTCAAACGTCCCGGTTTTGGTGTTTACGAATCAGGGTTCGACTTTAAGCACTTTTTTACTGTAATATACACTCCGTTTCTTCGAAATACTATTCTAAATCATCATGCCTAATCCTTCCCCAAAGAAGTTTCTTAAAAAATCGACAGTAACTCGGTTTTTTTAGCACGTTCTTCAAACGTCCCGGTTTTAGTGTTTACGAATCAGGGTTCGACTGTAAGCACTTTTTTACTAAATATACACTCCGTTTTTTCAAAATACTATTCTGAATCATCATGCCTAATCCTTCCCCAAAGAAGTTTCTTAAAAAATCGACAGTAACTCGGTTTTTTTAGCACGTTCTTCAAACGTCCCGGTTTTAGTGTTTACGAATCAGGGTTCGACTTTAAGCACTTTTTTACTAAATATACACTCCGTTTTTTCAAAATACTATTCTGAATCATCATGCCTAATCCTTCCCCAAAGAAGTTTCTTAAAAAATCGACAGTAACTCGGTTTTTTTAGCACGTTCTTCAAACGTCCCGGTTTTGGTGTTTACGAATCAGGGTTCGACTTTAAGCACTTTTTTACTGTAATATACACTCCGTTTCTTCTAAATACTATTCAAAATCATCATGCCTAATCATTCCCCCAAAAAGTTTCTTAAAAATTGGACAGTTACTAGGTTTTTTAGCACGTTCTTCAAACGTCCCGGTTTTGGTGTTTACGAATCAGGGTTCGACTTTAAGCACTTTTTTACTGTAATATACACTCCGTTTCTTCTGAATACTATTCTAAATCATCATGCCTAATCATTCCCTAAAAAAGTTTCTTAAAAATTGGACAGTTACTCGGTTTTTTTGCACGTTCTTCAAACGTCCCGTGTTTGGTGTTTACGAATCAGGATTCGACTTTAAGCACTTTTTTACTTTAATATACACTCCGTTTCTTCTGAATACTATTCTAAATCATCATGCCTAATCATTCCCCAAAAAAGTTTCTTAAAAATTGGACAGTTACTCGGTTTTTTAGCACGTTCTTCAAACGTCCCGGTTTTGGTGTTTACGAATCAGGGTTCGACTTTAAGCACTTTTCTACTGTAATATACACTCCGTTTCTTCGAAATACTATTCTAAATCATCATGCCTAATCATTCCCTAAAAAAGTTTCTTAAAAATTGGACAGTTACTCGGTTTTTTAGCACGTTCTTCAAACGTCCCGGTTTTGGTGTTTACGAATCAGGGTTCGACTTTAAGCACTTTTCTACTGTAATATACACTCCGTTTCTTCGAAATACTATTCTAAATCATCATGCCTAATCATTCCCCGAAAAGGTTTCTTAAAAATTGGACACTTACTCGGTTTTTTAGCACGTTCTTCAAACGTCCCGGTTTTGGTGTTTACGAATCAGGGTTCGACTTTAAGCACTTTTCTACTGTAATATACACACCGTTTCTTCAAAATACTATTATAAATCATCATGCCTAATCATTCCCCGAAAAGGTTTCTTAAAAATTGGACACTTACTCGGTTTTTTAGCACGTTCTTCAAACGTCCCGGTTTTGGTGTTTACGAATCAGGGTTCGACTTTAAGCACTTTTTTACTTTAATATACACTCCGTTTCTTCTAAATACTATTCAAAATCATCATGCCTAATCAATCCCCAAAAAAGTTTCTTAAAAATTGGACAGTTACTCGGTTTTTTTAGCACGTTCTTCAAACGTCCCGGTTTTGGTGTTTACAAATCAGGGTTCGACTTTAAGCACTTTTTTACTGTAATATACACTCCGTTTCTTCTGAATAATGTTCTAAATAATCATGCCTAATCATTCCCCAAAAAAGTTTCTTAAAAACTCGACAGTAACTCGGTTTTTTTAGCACGTTCTTCAAACGTCTCGGTTTTGGTGTTTACGAATCAGGGTTCGACTTTANTTCTAAATCATCATGCCTAATCATTCCCCAAAAAAGTTTCTTAAAAACTCGACAGTAACTCGGTTTTTTTAGCACGTTCTTCAAACGTCTCGGTTTTGGTGTTTACGAATTAGGGTTCGACTTTAAGCACTTTTTTACTGTTTTATACACTCCGTTTCTTCAAAATACTATTATAAATCATCATGCCTAATCATTCCCCGAAAAAGTTTCTTAAAAATTGGACAGTTACTCGGTTTTTTAGCACGTTCTTCAAACGTCCCGGTTTTAGTGTTTACGAATCAGGGTTCGACTTTAAGCACTTTTTTACGAAATATACACTCCGTTTTTTCAAAATACTATTCTGAATCATCATGCCTAATCTTTCCCCAAAGAAGTTTCTTAAAAAATCGACAGTTACTCGGTTTTTTTAGCACGTTCTTCAAACGTCCCGGTTTTGGTGTTTACGAATCAGGGTTCGACTTTAAGCACTTTTTTACTTTAATATACACNTTCAAACGTCTCGGTTTTGGTGTTTACGAATCAGGGTTCGACTTTAAGCAATTTTTTACTGTAATATACACTCCGTTTCTTCTGAATACTATTCTAAATCATCATGCCTAATCATTCCCCAAAAAAGATTCTTAAAAACTCGACAGTAACTCGGTTTTTTTTAGCACGTTCTTCAAACGTCCCGGTTTTGGTGTTTACGAATCAGGGTTCGACTTTAAGCACTTTTCTACTGTAATATACACTCTGTTTCTTCGAAATACTATTCTAAATCATCATGCCTAATCATTCCCCAATAAAGTTTCTTAAAAACTCGAAACTAACTCGGTTTTTTTAGCACACTCTTCAAACGTCACGGTGTTGGTGTTTACTAATAAGGATTCGACTTTAAGCACTTTTTTACTGTTTTATACANATACTATTCTAAATCATCATGCCTAATCATTCCCCAATAAAGTTTCTTAAAAACTCGAAACTAACTCGGTTTTTTTAGCACGTTCTTCAAACGTCACGGTGTTGGTGTTTACTAATAAGGATTCGACGTTAAGCACTTTTTTACTGTTTTATACACTCCGTTTCTTCAAAATACTATTATAAATCATCATGCCTAATCATTCCCCGAAAAGGTTTCTTAAAAATTGGACACTTACTCGGTTTTTTAGCACGTTCTTCAAACGTCCCGGTTTTGGTGTTTACGAATCAGGGTTCTACTTTAAGCACTTTTTTACTTTAATATACACTCCGTTTCTTCTAAATACTATTCAAAATCATCATGCCTAATCATTCCCCCAAAAAGTTTCTTAAAAATTGGACAGTTACTCGGTTTTTTTAGCACGTTCTTCAAACGTCCCGGTTTTGGTGTTTACAAATCAGGGTTCGACTTTAAGCACTTTTCTACTGTAATATACACTCCGTTTCTTCTGAATACTGTTCTAAATCATCATGCCTAATCATTCCCCAAAAGAGTTTCTTAAAAACTCGACAGTAACTCGGTTTTTTTAGCACGTTCTTCAAACGTCTCGGTTTTGGTGTTTACGAATCAGGGTTCGACTTTAAGCACTTTTTTACTGTTTTATACACTCCGTTTCTTCAAAATACTATTATAAATCATCATGCCTAATCATTCCCCGAAAAAGTTTCTTAAAAATTGGACAGTTACTTGGTTTTTTAGCACGTTCTTCAAACGTCCCGGTTTTGGTGTTTACGAATTAGGATTCGACTTTAAGCACTTTTTTACTGTTTTATACACTCCGTTTCTTCGAAATTCTATTCAAAATCATCGTGCCTAATCATTCCCCCAAAAGTTTCTTAAAAAATGGACAGTTACTCGGTTTTTTTAGCACGTTCTTCAAACGTCTCGGTTTTGGTGTTTACGAATCAGGGTTCGACTTTAAGCACTTTTCTACTGTAATATACACTCCGTTTCTTCGAAATACTATTCTAAATCATCATGCCTAATCATTCCCCAATAAAGTTTCTTAAAAACTCGAAAGTAACTCGGTTTTTTTAGCACGTTCTTCAAACGTCACGGTGTTTGTGTTTACTAATAAGGATTCGACTTTAAGCACTTTTTTACTGTTTTATACACTCCGTTTCTTCAAAATACTATTATAAATCATCATGCCTAATCATTCCCCGAAAAAGTTTCTTAAATATTGGACAGTTACTCGGTTTTTTAGCACGTTCTTCAAACGTCCCGGTTTTGGTGTTTACGAATCAGGGTTCGACTTTAAGCACTTTTTTACTGTAATATACACTCCGTTTCTTCTAAATACTATTCAAAATCATCATGCCTAATCATTCCCCCAAAAAGTTTCCTAAAAATTGGACAGTTACTAGGTTTTTTTAGCACGTTCTTCAAACGTCCCGGTTTTGGTGTTTACGAAACAGGGTTCGACTTTAAGCACTTTTCTACTGTAATATACACTTCGTTTCTTCGAAATACTATTCTAAATCATCATGCCTAATCATTCCCCAATAAAGTTTCTTAAAAACTCGAAAGTAACTCGGTTTTTTTAGCACGTTCTTCAAACGTCACGGTGTTGGTGTTTACTAATAAGGATTCGACTTTAAGCACTTTTTTACTGTTTTATACACTCCGTTTCTTCAAAATACTATTATAAATCATCATGCCTAATCATTCCCCAAAAAAGTTTCTTAAAAATTGGACAGTTACTCGGTTTTTTAGCACGTTCTTCAAACGTCCCGGTTTTGGTATTTACGAATCAGGGTTCGACTTTAAGCACTTTTTTACTTTAATATACACTCCGTTTCTTCTGAATCCNCACTTTTTTACTAAATATACACTCCGTTTTTTCAAAATACTATTCTGAATCATCATGCCTAATCCTTCCCCAAAGAAGTTTCTTAAAAAATCGACAGTAACTAGGTTTTTTTAGCACGTTCTTCAAAAGTCCCGGTTTTGGTGTTTACGAATCAGGGTTCGACTTTAAGCACTTTTTTACTGTAATATACACTCCGTTTCTTCTGAATCCTATTCTAAATCATCATGCCTAATCATTCCCCAAAAAAGTTTCTTANATCATTCCCCGAAAAGGTTTCTTAAAAATTGGACACTTACTCGGTTTTTTAGCACGTTCTTCAAACGTCCCGGTTTTGGTGTTTACGAATCAGGGTTCGACTTTAAGCACTTTTTTACTTTAATATATACTCCGTTTCTTCTAAATACTATTCAAAATCATCATGCCTAATCATTCCCCCAAAAAGTTTCTTAAAAATTGGACAGTTACTCGGTTTTTTTAGCACGTTCTTCAAACGTCCCGGTTTTGGTAAATACGAATCAGGGTTCGACTTTAAGCACTTTTTTACTGTAATATACACTCCGTTTCTTCTGAATACTGTTCTAAATCATCATGCCTAATCATTCCCCAAAAAAGTTTCTTAAAAACTCGACAGTAACT
>NW_019272354.1:7762-13510 GCF_002738345.1 Cucurbita maxima | reverse complement strand
TTTTATACACTCCGATTCTTCGAAATACTATTATAAATCATCATGCCTAATCATTCCCCGAAAAAGTTTCTTAAAAATTGGACAGTTACTCGGTTTTTTAGCACGTTCTTCAAACGTCCCGGTTTTAGTGTTTACGAATCAGGGTTCGACTTTAAGCACTTTTTTACTAAATATACACTCCGTTTTTTCAAAATACTATTCTGAATCATCATGCCTAATCCTTCCCCAAAGAAGTTTCTTAAAAAATCGACAGTAACTCGGTTTTTTTAGCACGTTCTTCAAACGTCCCGGTTTTGGTGTTTACGAATCAGGGTTCGACTTTAAGCACTTTTTTACTGTAATATACACTCCGTTTCTTCTAAATACTATTCAAAATCATCATGCCTAATCATTCCCCCAAAAAGTTTCTTAAAAATTGGACAGTTACTAGGTTTTTTTAGCACGTTCTTCAAACGTCCCGGTTTTGGTGTTTACGAATCAGGGTTCGACTTTAAGCACTTTTTTACTGTAATATACACTCCGTTTCTTCTGAATACTATTCTAAATCATCATGCCTAATCATTCCCCAAAAAAGTTTCTTAAAAATTGGACAGTTACTCGGTTTTTTAGCACGTTCTTCAAACGTCCCGGTTTTGGTGTTTACGAATTAGGATTCGACTTTAAGCACTTTTTTACTGTTTTATACACTCTGTTTCTTCTGAATACTGTTCTAAATAGTCATGCCTAATCATTCCCCAAAAAAGTTTCTTAAAAACTCGACAGTAACTCGGTTTTTTTAGCACGTTCTTCAAACGTCTCGGTTTTGGTGTTTACGAATCAGGGTTCGACTTTAAGCACTTTTTTNCCGGTTTTGGTGTTTACGAATTAGGATTCGACTTTAAGCACTTTTTTACTGTTTTATACACTCCGATTCTTCGAAATTCTATTCGAAATCATCATGCCTATTCATTCCCCCAAAAAGTTTCTTAAAATATGGACAGTTACTCGGTTTTTTTAGCACGTTCTTCAAACGTCTCGGTTTTGGTGTTTACGA
The DNA here is from genome assembly GCF_002738345.1 of Cucurbita maxima. Taxonomy (NCBI): domain Eukaryota; kingdom Viridiplantae; phylum Streptophyta; class Magnoliopsida; order Cucurbitales; family Cucurbitaceae; genus Cucurbita; species Cucurbita maxima. Next base: position 12,477 of record NW_019272354.1, on the reverse strand, counting down.
ATCAGGGTTCGACTTTAAGCACTTTTTTGCTGTAATATACACTCTGTTTCTTCGAAATACTATTCTAAATCATCATGCCTTTTCATTCCCCGACAAAGTTTCTTAAAAATTGGACAGTTACTCGGTTTTTTAGCACGTTCTTCAAACGTCCCGGTTTTGGTGTTTACGAATTAGGATTCGACTTTAAGCACTTTTTTACTGTTTTATACACTCCGTTTCTTCGAAATTCTATTTGAAATCATCATGCCTAATCATTCCCCCAAAAAGTTTCTTAAAAAATGGACAGTTACTCGGTTTTTTTAGCACGTTCTTCAAACGTCTCGGTTTTGGTGTTTACGAAACAGGGTTCGACTTTAAGCAATTTTTTACTGTAATATACACTCCGTTTCTTCTGAATACTATTCTAAATCATCATGCCTAATCATTCCCCAAAAAAGTTTCTTAAAAACTCGAAAGTTCCTCGGTTTTTTTAGCACGTACTTCAAACGTCCCAGATTTGGGTTTCCGAAGTAGGGTTCGATTTGAAGAACACTGTTGACGGTTTTATACACTCCGTTTCTTCTGAATACTATTCTAAATCATCAAGCCTAATCATTCCCCAATAAAGTTTCTTAAAAACTCGAAAGTTCCTCGGTTTTTTTAGCACGTACTTCAAACGTCCCAGATTTGGGTTTCCGAAGTAGGGTTCGATTTGAAGAACACTGTTGACGGTTTTATACACTCCGTTTCTTCTGAATACTATTCTAAATCATCAAGCCTAATCATTCCCCAATAAAGTTTCTTAAAAACTCGAAAGTTCCTCGGTTTTTTTAGCACGTACTTCAAACGTCCCAGATTTGGGTTTCCGAAGTAGGGTTCGATTTGAAGAACACTGTTGACGGTTTTATACACTCCGTTTCTTCTGAATACTATTCTAAATCATCAAGCCTAATCATTCCCCAATAAAGTTTCTTAAAAACTCGAAAGTTCCTCGGTTTTTTTAGCACGTACTTCAAACGTCCCAGATTTGGGTTTCCGAAGTAGGGTTCGATTTGAAGAACACTGTTGACGGTTTTATACACTCCGTTTCTTCTGAATACTATTCTAAATCATCAAGCCTAATCATTCCCCAATAAAGTTTCTTAAAAACTCGAAAGTTCCTCGGTTTTTTTAGCACGTACTTCAAACGTCCCAGATTTGGGTTTCCGAAGTAGGGTTCGATTTGAAGAACACTGTTGACGGTTTTATACACTCCGTTTCTTCTGAATACTATTCTAAATCATCAAGCCTAATCATTCCCCAATAAAGTTTCTTAAAAACTCGAAAGTTCCTCGGTTTTTTTAGCACGTACTTCAAACGTCCCAGATTTGGGTTTCCGAAGTAGGGTTCGATTTGAAGAACACTGTTGACGGTTTTATACACTCCGTTTCTTCTGAATACTATTCTAAATCATCAAGCCTAATCATTCCCCAATAAAGTTTCTTAAAAACTCGAAAGTTCCTCGGTTTTTTTAGCACGTACTTCAAACGTCCCAGATTTGGGTTTCCGAAGTAGGGTTCGATTTGAAGAACACTGTTGACGGTTTTATACACTCCGTTTCTTCTGAATACTATTCTAAATCATCAAGCCTAATCATTCCCCAATAAAGTTTCTTAAAAACTCGAAAGTTCCTCGGTTTTTTTAGCACGTACTTCAAACGTCCCAGATTTGGGTTTCCGAAGTAGGGTTCGATTTGAAGAACACTGTTGACGGTTTTATACACTCCGTTTCTTCTGAATACTATTCTAAATCATCAAGCCTAATCATTCCCCAATAAAGTTTCTTAAAAACTCGAAAGTTCCTCGGTTTTTTTAGCACGTACTTCAAACGTCCCAGATTTGGGTTTCCGAAGTAGGGTTCGATTTGAAGAACACTGTTGACGGTTTTATACACTCCGTTTCTTCTGAATACTATTCTAAATCATCAAGCCTAATCATTCCCCAATAAAGTTTCTTAAAAACTCGAAAGTTCCTCGGTTTTTTTAGCACGTACTTCAAACGTCCCAGATTTGGGTTTCCGAAGTAGGGTTCGATTTGAAGAACACTGTTGACGGTTTTATACACTCCGTTTCTTCGACATTCTATTCGAAATCATCATGCCTAATCATTCCCCCAAAAAGTTTCTTAAAAAATGGACAGTTACTCGGTTTTTTAGCACGTTCTTCAAACGTCACGGTGTTGGTGTTTACTAATAAGGATTCGACTTTAAGCACTTTTTTACTATTTTATACACTACGTTTCTTCGACATTCTATTCGAAATCATCATGCCTAATCATTCCCCAAAAAAGTTTCTTAAAAACTCTACAGTAACTCGGTTTTTTTAGCACGTTCTTCAAACATCCCGGTTTTGGTGTTTACGAATCAGGGTTCGACTTATAGCACTTTTTTACTGTAATATACACTCCGTTTCTTCAAAATACTATTCTAAATCATCATGCCTAATCATTCCCCAATAAAGTTTCTTAAAAACTCGAAAGTAACTCGGTTTTTTTAGCACGTTCTTCAAACGTCACGGTGTTGGTGTTTACTAATAAGGATTCGACTTTAAGCACTTTTTTACTATTTTATACACTACGTTTCTTCGACATTCTATTCGAAATCATCATGCCTAATCATTCCCCAAAAAATTTTCTTAAAAAATCGACAGTAACTCGGTTTTTTTAGCACGTTCTTCAAACGTCACGGTGTTGGTGTTTACTAATAAGGATTCGACTTTAAGCACTTTTNATATACTATTCTAAATCATCATGCCTAATTATTCCCCCAAAAAGTTTCATAAAAAATTGATAGTAACTCGGTTTTTTTAGCACGTTCTTCAAACGTCCCGGTTTTGGTGTTTACGAATCAGGGTTCGACTTTAAGCACTTTTTTACTGTAATATACACTCCGTTTCTTCGATATACAATTCTAAATCATCATGCCTAATCATTGCCCAAAAAAGTTTCTTAAAAACTCGACAGTAACTCGAATTTTTTAGCACGTNGCACGTTCTTCAAACGTCCCGGTTTTGGTGTTTACGAATCAGGGTTCGACTTTAAGCACTTTTTTATTGTAATATACACTCCGTTTCTTCGATATACTATTCTAAATCATCATGCCTAATTATTCCCGTAAAAAGTTTCATAAAAAATTGATAGTACCTCGGTTTTTTAGCACTTTCTTCAAACGTCCCGGTTTTGGTGTTTACGAATCAGGGTTCGACTTATAGCACTTTTTTACTGCAATATACACTCCATTTCTTCAAAATACTATTATAAATCATCATGCCTAATCATTCCCCGAAAAAGTTTCTTAAAAATTGGACAGTTACTCGGTTTTTTTAGCACGTTCTTCAAACGTCCCGGTTTTGGTGTTTACGAATCNTCTACTGTAATATACACTCCGTTTCTTCGAAATACTATTCTAAATCATCATGCCTAATCATTCCCCAATAAAGTTTCTTAAAAACTCGACAGTAACTCGGTTTTTTTTAGCACGTTCTTCAAACGTCACGGTTTTGGTGTTTACGAATCAGGGTTCGACTTTAAGCACTTTTCTACTGTAATATACACTCTGTTTCTTCGAAATACTATTCTAAATCATCATGCCTAATCATTCCCCAATAAAGTTTCTTAAAAACTCGAAAGTACCTCGGTTTTTTTAGCACGTTCTTCAAACGACACGGTGTTGGTGTTTACTAATAAGGATTCGACTTTAAGCACTTTTTTACTGTTTTATACACTCCGTTTCTTCAAAATACTATTATAAATCATCATGCCTAATCATTCCCCGAAAAAGTTTCTTAAAAATTGAACAGTTACTCGGTTTTTTAGCACGTTCTTCAAACGTCCCGGTTTTGGTGTTTACGAATTAGGATTCGACTTTAAGCACTTTTTTACTAAATATACACTCCGTTTCTTCAAAATACTATTCTGAATCATCATGCCTAATCATTCCCCGAAAAAGTTTCTTAAAAATTGAACAGTTACTCGGTTTTTTAGCACGTTCTTCAAACGTCTCGGTTTTGGTGTTTACGAATTAGGATTCGACTTTAAGCACTTTTCTACTGTAATATACACTCCGTTTCTTCGAAATACTATTCTAAATCATCATGCCTAATCATTCCCCGAAAAAGTTTCTTAAAAATTGGACAGTTACTCGGTTTTTTAGCACGTTCTTCAAACGTCTCGGTTTTAGTGTTTACGAATCAGGGTTCGACTTTAAGCACTTTTTTACTAAATATACACTCCGTTTTTTCAAAATACTATTCTGAATCATCATGCCTAATCCTTCCCCAAAGAAGTTTCTTAAAAAATCGAAAGTAACTCGGTTTTTTTAGCACGTTCTTCAAACGTCCCGGTTTTGGTGTTTACGAATCAGGGTTCGACTTTAAGAACTTTTTTACTGTAATCTACACTCCGTTTCTTCTAAATACTATTCAAAATCATCATGCCTAATCATTCCCCCAAAAAGTTTCTTAAAAATTGGACAGTTACTAGGTTTTTTTAGCACGTTCTTCAAACGTCCCGGTTTTGGTGTTTACGAATCAGGGTTCGACTTTAAGCACTTTTTTACTGTAATATACACTCCATTTCTTCTGAATACTGTTCTAAGTCATCATGCCTAATCATTCCCCAAAAAAGTTTCTTAAAAACTCGACAGTAACTCGGTTTTTTTAGCACGTTCTTCAAACGTCTCGGTTTTGGTGTTTACGAATC
>NW_019272354.1:6848-7606 GCF_002738345.1 Cucurbita maxima | reverse complement strand
ACGAATCAGGGTTCGACTTTAAGCACTTTTTTACTAAATATACACTCCGTTTTTTCAAAATACTATTCTGAATCATCATGCCTAATCCTTCCCCAAAGAAGTTTCTTAAAAACTCGACAGTAACTCGAATTTTTTAGCACGTTCTTCAAACGTCCCGGTTTTAGTGTTTACGAATCAGGGTTCGACTTTAAGCACTTTTTTATTGTAATATACACTCCGTTTCTTCGAAATACTATTCTAAATCATCATGCCTAATCATTCCCCGAAAAAGTTTCTTAAAAATTGGACAGTTACTCGGTTTTTTAGCACGTTCTTCAAACGTCCCGGTTTTGGTTTTTACGAAACAGGGTTCGACTTTAAGCACTTTTTTACTGTAATATACACTCCGTTTCTTCGAAATACTATTCTAAATCATCATGCCTAATCATTCCCCGAAAAAGATTCTTAAAAATTGGACAGTTATTCGGTTTTTTAGCACGTTCTTCAAACGTCCCGGTTTTGGTTTTTACGAAACAGGGTTCGACTTTAAGCACTTTTTTACTGTAATATACACTCCGTTTCTTTGAAAGTTTTTACGAAACAGGGTTCGACTTTAAGCACTTTTTTACTGTAATATACACTCCGTTTCTTTGAAATACTATTCTAAATCATCATGCCTAATCATTCCCCGAAAAAGTTTCTTAAAAACTCGACAGTAACTCGGTTTTTTTAGCACGTTCTTCAAACGTCTCGGTTTTGGTGTTTACGAATCAGGGTTC
>NW_019272354.1:6098-6375 GCF_002738345.1 Cucurbita maxima | reverse complement strand
TCCCCAATAAAGTTTCTTAAAAACTCGAAAGTAACTCGGTTTTTTTAGCACGTTCTTCAAACGTCACGGTGTTGGTGTTTACTAATAAGGATTCGACTTTAAGCACTTTTTTACTATTTTATACACTACGTTTCTTCGACATTCTATTCGAAATCATCATGCCTAATCATTCCCCAAAAAAGTTTCTTAAAAACTTGACAGTAACTCGGTTTTTTTAGCACGTTCTTCAAACGTCCCGGTTTTGGTGTTTACGAATCAGGGTTCGACTTTAAGCACT
>NW_019272354.1:1223-4624 GCF_002738345.1 Cucurbita maxima | reverse complement strand
CGACTTTAAGCACTTTTTTACTGTAATATACACTCCGTTTCTTCTGAATACTGTTCTAAATCATCATGCCTAATCATTCCCCAAAAAAGTTTCTTAAAAACTCGACAGTAACTCGGTTTTTTTAGCAAGTTCTTCAAACGTCCCGGTTTTGGTGTTTACGAATCAGGGTTCGACTTGAAGCACTTTTCTACTGTAATATACACTCCGTTTCTTCAAAATACTATTCTAAATCATCATGCCTAATCATTCCCCAATNGTCCCGGTTTTGGTGTTTACGAATCAGGGTTCGACTTATAGCACTTTTTTACTGTAATATACACTCCGTTTCTTCAAAATACTATTCTAAATCATCATGCCTAATCATTCCCCAATAAAGTTTCTTACAAACTCGAAAGTAACTCGGTTTTTTTAGCACGTTCTTCAAACGTCACGGTGTTGGTGTTTACTAATAAGGATTCGACTTTAAGCACTTTTTTACTATTTTATACACTACGTTTCTTCGACATTCTATTCGAAATCATCATGCCTAATCATTCCCCAAAAAAGTTTCTTAAAAAATCGACAGTAACTCGGTTTTTTTAGCACGTTCTTCAAATGTCCCGGTTTTGGTGTTTAGGAATCAGGGTTCGACTTTAAGCACTTTTTTTACTGTAGTATACACTCCGTTTCTTCGATATACAATTCTAAATCATCATGCCTAATCATTGCCCAAAAAAGTTTCTTAAAAACTCGACAGTAACTCGAATTTTTTAGCACGTTGTTCAAACGTCCCGGTTTTGGTGTTTACGAATCAGGGTTCGACTTTAAGCACTTTTTTATTGTAATATGCACTCCGTTTATTCGATATACTATTCTAAATCATCATGCCTAATTATTCCCCCAAAAAGTTTCATAAAAAATTGATAGTAACTCGGTTTTTTTACCACGTTCTTCAAACGTCCCGGTTTTGGTGTTTACGAATCAGGGTTCGACTTTAAGCACTTTTTTACTGTAATATACACTCCGTTTCTTCTTAATACTATTCTAAATCATCATGCCTAATCATTCCCCAAAAAAGTTTCTTAAAAACTCGAAAGTAACTCGGTTTTTTTAGCACGTTCTTCAAACGTCACGGTGTCGGTGTTTACGAATCAGGATTCGACTTTAAGCACTTTTTTACTGTTTTATACACTATGTTTCTTCGACATTCTATTCGAAATAATCAAGCCTAATCATTCCCCAAAAAAATTTCTTAAAAAATGGACAGTTACTCGGTTTTTTTAGCACGTTATTCAAACGTCCCGGTTTATGTGTTTACGAATCAGGGTTCGACTTTAAGCACTTTTTTACTGTAATATACACTCCGTTTCTTCTGAATACTATTCTAAATCATCATGCCTAATCATTCCCCAAAAAAGTTTCTTAAAAACTCGACAGNAATCAGGGTTCGACTTTAAGCACTTTTTTACTGTAATATACACTCCGTTTCTTCGATATACAATTCTAAATCATCATGCCTAATCATTGCCCAAAAAAGTTTGTTAAAAACTCGACAGTAACTCGAATTTTTTAGCACGTTCTTCAAACGTCCCGGTTTTGGTGTTTACGAATCAGAGTTCGACTTTAAGCACTTTTTTATTGTAATATACACTCCGTTTCTTCGATATACTATTCTAAATCATCATGCCTAATTATTCCCCCAAAAAGTTTCATAAAAAATTGATAGTAACTCGGTTTTTTTAGCACGTTCTTCAAACGTCCCAGTTTTGGTGTTTACGAATCAGGGTTCGACTTTAAGCACTTTTTTACTGTAATATACACTCCGTTTCTTCGAAATACTATTCTAAATCATCATGCCTAATCATTCCCCGAAAAAGTTTCTTAAAAATTGGACAGTTATTCGGTTTTTTAGCACGTTCTTCAAACGTCCCGGTTTTGGTTTTTACGAAACAGGGTTCGACTTTAAGCACTTTTTTACTGTAATATACACTCCGTTTCTTCGAAATACTATTCTAAATCATCATGCCTAATCATTCCCCGAAAAATTTTCTTAAAAATTGGACAGTTATTCGGTTTTTTAGCACGTTCTTCAAACGTCCCGGTTTTGGTTTTTTTTCTTAAAAATTGGACAGTTATTCGGTTTTTTAGCACGTTCTTCAAACGTCCCGGTTTTGGTTTTTACGAAACAGGGTTCGACTTTAAGCACTTTTTTACTGTAATATACATTCCGTTTCTTCGAAATACTATTCTAAATCATCATGCCTAATCATTCCCCAAAAAAGTTTCTTAAAAACTCGACAGTAACTCGGTTTTTTTAGCACGTTCTTCAAACGTCTCGGTTTTGGTGTTTACGAATCAGGGTTCGACTTTAAGCACTTTTTTACTGTAATATACACTTCGTTTCTTCTGAATACTGTTCTAAATCATCATGCCTAATCATTCCCCAAAAAAGTTTCTTAAAAATTCGACAGTAACTCGGTTTTTTTAGCACGTTCTTCAAACGTCTCGGTTTTGGTGTTTACGAATCAGGGTTCGACTTTAAGCACTTTTTTACTGTTTTATACACTCCGTTTCTTCAAAATACTATTATAAATCATCATGCCTAATCATTCCCCGAAAAGGTTTCTTAAAAATTGGACACTTACTCGGTTTTTTAGCACGTTCTTCAAAAGTCCCGGTTTTGGTGTTTACGAATCAGGGTTCGACTTTAAGCACTTTTTTACTTTAATATACACTCCGTTTCTTCTAAATACTATTCAAAATCATCATGCCTAATCATTCCCCCAAAAAGTTTCTTAAAAATTGGACAGTTACTAGGTTTTTTTAGCACGTTCTTCAAACGTCTCGGTTTTGGTGTTTACGAATCAGGATTCGACTTTAAGCACTTTTTTACTGTAATATACACTCCGTTTCTTCGAAATACTATTCTAAATCATCATGCCTAATCATTCCCTAAAAAAGTTTCTTAAAAATTGGACAGTTATTAGGTTTTTTTAGCACGTTCTTCAAACGTCTCGGTTTTGGTGTTTACGAATCAGGGTTCGACTTTAAGCACTTTTCTACTGTAATATACACTCCGTTTCTTCGAAATACTATTCTAAATCATCATGCCTAATCACTCCCCAATAAAGTTTCTTAAAAACTCGAAAGTAACTCGGTTTTTTTAGCACGTTCTTCAAACGTCACGGTGTTTGTGTTTACTAATAAGGATTCGACTTTAAGCACTTTTTTACTGTTTTATACACTCCGTTTCTTTAAAATACTATTATAAATCATCATGCCTAATCATTCCCCAAAAAAGTTTCTTAAAAATTGGACAGTTACTCGGTTTTTTAGCACGTTCTTCAAACGTCTCGGTTTTGGTGTTTACGAATCAGGGTTCGACTTTAAGCACTTTTTTACTGTAATATACACTCCGTTTC
>NW_019272354.1:0-1057 GCF_002738345.1 Cucurbita maxima | reverse complement strand
TTCTGAATACTATTCTAAATCATCATGCCTAATCATTCCCTAAAAAAGTTTCTTAAAAATTGGACAGTTACTCGGTTTTTTTGCACGTTCTTCAAACGTCCCGGTTTTGGTGTTTACGAATCAGGATAAGACTTTAAGCACTTTTTTACTTTAATATACACTCCGTTTCTTCTAAATACTATTCAAAATCATCATGCCTAATCATTCCCCCAAAAAGTTTCTTAAAAATTGGACAGTTACTCGGTTTTTCTAGCACNTAATATACACTCCGTTTCTTCTAAATACTATTCAAAATCATCATGCCTAATCATTCCCCCAAAAAGTTTCTTAAAAATTGGACAGTTACTATGTTTTTTTAGCACGTTCTTCAAACGTCCCGGTTTTGGTGTTTACGAATCAGGGTTCGACTTTAAGCACTTTTTTACTGTAATATACACTCCGTTTCTTCTGAATACTGTTCTAAATCATCATGCCTAATCATTCCCCAAAAAAGTTTCTTAAAAAATCGACAGTAACTCGGTTTTTTTAGCACGTTCTTCAAACGTCCCGGTTTTGGTGTTTACGAATCAGGGTTCGACTTTAAGCACTTTTTTACTGTAATATACACTCCGTTTCTTCTGAATACTATTCTAAATCATCATGCCTAATCATTCCCCCAAAAAAGTTTCTTAAAAATTGGACAGTTACTCGGTTTTTTTAGCACGATCTTCAAACGTCCCGGTTTTGGTGTTTACGAATTAGGATTCGACTTTAAGCACTTTTTTACTGTAATATACACTCCGTTTCTTCTGAATACTGTTCTAAATCATCATGCCTAATCATTCCCCAAAAAAGTTTCTTAAAAACTCGACAGTAACTCGGTTTTTTTAGCACGTTCTTCAAACGTCTCGGTTTTGGTGTTTACGAATCAGGGTTCGACTTTAAGCACTTTTTTACTGTTTTATACACTTCGTTTCTTCGAAATACTATTCTAAATCATCATGCCTAATCATTCCCCCAAAAAGTTTCTTAAAAAATGGACAGTTACTCGGTTTTTTTAGCACGTTCTTCAAACGTC
>NW_019272353.1:4875-42675 GCF_002738345.1 Cucurbita maxima | reverse complement strand
AAAACAAAATCAACTCAATTAAAAGGATCACCTCCAGGCCAATGTTGAACAGGAGAAAAACAACTCCAAATTCAGCAATTGCTTTTGTTCCATGCACATGACGGATTATGGAGAAACCATATGGCCCAATTAAAATTCCAGCAGCCAAGTACCCAAGGACAGGACTTCCTACACAGCATATTGGATAAAATACACCGGTTGAAAATATAGAGACAAATACTTATATAAACTTGTCCAAAAAGCCTTACATAAACTAACCCAAATACATCTCCGCAATTTATCATATTGGATAAAATAAACTGTTGGTAGCAACATTTCTAGACTATAACTCCAGTAAAGAGAATATGAAATCTACAAACCTAGCTCTATCTTAATCTGCACAAGTAGTTATTTCATTTTACTAATGAAACACTAGAAGTTGATGTCACAAAATCATAGTAGACCACATAAAAGCTGAGTGAAATACTGACAAGTAGAAGTTTTAAGTCTTCTCTTGACATTGATATTCATGAAGCCAAGAACTTTGAAGGAATCAACCAAAGGACATTTAGAAAGAAAATAGCAAGCAAGTAGGAAACTCAAATCAATCCAGAAATGCATGTAAAATTCATTCACCTCCAGGAAGTTTCTGAAATGTTGGCACAAATATAACACTAGCAAGCAACAGCCATAACATGTCTAACAGTGAAGCCTCCTCTTCATTCACCTGAAATGTTGTGATTGATGACAACAATAAGAGTTACAACCAAAAATCTCAACTCTGAAAGGGATCAATGAGTACATGCCTCTTGATGCGGAATCTTTGAAATTAACTTTTTCACTTTTTGAGGAAGTTTACTTAATTGTTGAAATAAAGGTCTTGTATTCCAGGAAACTTCATCAGTGCTAGTGGTGACAACATCAGGCTTTTGAAACATATGAGAATTCCTTTCTGCTCGATTTGCAAAGATACTGATCCTGTGATGAATTTCAACATCTAGTGACTATATGAAGCAATCTATTCTCTGTACAAAACAACAAGACAAAAGTGCATAGCATTGTCCACAAGGGGAACTAATATACCAATAGATACATTTCATACTTATGAAGCTAGTGTGCTTTCCACATGGCAGCAATTTTCAAGAACCTATTACTTATTTATTTACTTTGGTTGAGGTGTCAGCTACTGTTATAGTAAGATATACAAACCGGACGTAAAAATCTCTTCTTTCTAAGATTCCTGGGGAAGGAGAATACTGGTGCAATACCTTCATCAGGAAGATGAAATACGCTTGCTAAACTGAGCAATTAGCAATATACTTGCAAGAACTAACTTTATGGGCCTTCATACTGTTCTAGACACAAATGAAGAAACGATAAAGAATATGTTGGTGCATACCCTGCTCCTAACAGTACTACTCCAACAATAAGCTTTGGCAATTGCTTTTTCGTGGAATCCAGGAGACCCTGGAAGACAAATGCTGGAGTGAACTCTTCCCCATCAGCCGAAAAGGAAAAGAATGATGCTGAGAAAAAGCGAGAAGATTTTTTCAATAAAGCCTTGGGGGAATTTAAAGATGAGCCTTCTCTGGTCAAATCCTTCTGTGTTTCCTGCTTTTTTGCTGGACTCAAAATAGACTTCTCTGCTCCAGATTCTACCTCCTTTAAGGAATCTAAATTCAATTTTCCATTCTCACTATCACTTAAGTCATACGGTTGATCAGAGTCTTCAGAATCTGAAAAGCTACCTGGAAGAGATTTGATAACTAAGGAATCACCAATAAGTGGCAAATCTCTATCCATTTCAACAGCAATATCACCAGAAATTTCGAGAACTGCCTTATTGTCCTCGTTAGCAACTTCTTCAATAATATTTGACCCCTGTGTGGTTTCCGAAGTGTCAACAAAAGAATTTGATATAGATTTCTCCACTCTCTGTAAAACTATTTCAGCATCACTGACCCTTTGGGCAGCCTCAAGTTCCAAAGCAACAGCTTGCTCAGCCAAAAGCATTATATTTGACACTTCTTCTTCAGCTTTCAACGCAATCAATTGTTCTTTTTCAGCTAACTCAGTCAGCCTGTCCACTTCCTTCTGTAACTCCTCCTTTTTACTCTGTAAGCGCTTCAATTCCGCATCACAAGTTTCCAAATTAACACAGCATTCTTTGATGTCCTCCTGAGCAACTAACAACACTTCTTGATTTTCCTTGCCATCAATCTCCCCCTCACTTTCTGTTGATGTTTCAGGAGAATCGTTTCCTCCTTTTGCCAGCTCCAATGACTCTATTGCCACCTGAAGCCTTGCCTCTGCTAATGAAAGTGCCATGGTTGCTTTTTGAACAGATTCTTTGGCAGCATATTCTTCATTCACTGTCTGTTGTACAGAATCAAGAGCAGAGTTCACATCATTCCAAGCATTGGCCGCTTCATCTTGCAAAGCTATTGCTGCTTCTGATATTTTTTGGGCTTTTTCCTCAAACATGGTACTGTTAAGTCTCGCAACTTCCAATTCTGTCATAGCCTTTTGCAGCAATTCTCTAAGCTCATCCACAGTCAGTGCATCCGTTTCTACAGCTCCTGCTTCTCCACCAGCTTCTCTGGAACCAGCTGACCCTAAACCATCAGTATGCTCAGAACTGGATCCTCCATCACCAGTACCCACATATTCCAAATTTCTGCCATTTCCATCAATAAATGATAAAGAATCATTGCTTTGACACTCTGAATAAACCATGCCCATCCTTCTTCCAAATGTTTTGTTACAATTCAAGAATCTTTTGTGCTTACAAATTTGCAAGGCACCATCATACTTGCTAGCACAAACCAGACTCAAATGATTGGAATTGCTCGCAGCTACAATTCTGTTTCTTTTCTTCGACACTTTATAAATTACCCTTGAACCTCCAGTCAACTTGGCATCAATAATTCTACTTCTAAGCACATAGCTGGGACCAAACTGGTCCAACGTCTTGCAATATGCTTTTTCACTACCAGATAACACATTTTGCTTCCAAATATTACAAGATAAATCCATGGTTCCAGGAATATGAGACAAGCCCTTCAAAAAACCCAGTATTCAATTACATACTCGTAACAAGGTTGCCAATCATTCAAACACCTAGTCAAACAAAATCAAGAACCGCTCAGAAAAACACAGATACAAACCATCAACCAGACCCTGCCACAATCCGAAAACCATAACCATGCACGTTAACTCGTAAACATGAACATAATTCCACTCATCAGATCAGTCCCTCGTGCATTCAATTCAAACAAATCAATCAAAAACAAATATAACTACTCACACTGAGCACTAAACTACATAGCAATGCAATCAAATCCAAACCGCAGCTGGCAGATTATAAAAAATGAAAACAATAATAAAAGCAATAAATACGAGCTACAAATATACATTCACGAAACATTTATACCACAAAACATACTATTCAGACATATTAAACTATAATTCTATACATAAAATGAACAAACCGATGCTGGAGGCTGATAAAACAATGGAGAGATGTCTGCGGCAGAGAGTTGGAGGGAAAACAAAGCTCCGGCAATCACAGTCCTGAACCAGGTGTGGCAAAAATAAAAAAAATGGAAGATTAAGAACAAATGAGGGAGAAAATTTTGTAGTGAATTTGCGTTTCGTGTTGTTTGGACGGTAGGAAATGAAAAATTCTGGCCGAGAACGCCACTAACTGCTCTTTGATATTTCTCGCGATTTTACCGAAATGGCCCTTCGTTGGTCGATGGCCTCATTGTCGATCTGTTGAAGGAGTGAGATATTCCGAATTAAAAAGGCGCTTGATCACGCGCTATTGAAGCGCGTGAAATACAACCGACAAATAAACAATGTTGAAAAAAAAACCTATTTATTTATTTATTATTTTTATTTAAATTTATGTTTAATATTTTTATTTAAATTTATGTTTAATATTTTTATTATTTAAACATTTTAATTTTACTAAAAATAAAAATTCTAAAAATCACTCAAACAACTCAACTAAAAAATTATAAGAATTACAATTTTTTTTTCCTTTAGATTTTTTAATATTTTATTTCTAACTTTAATTTTTAAAGTTATATCAAATAGATTATTTAATTTTTTTTAAAATGTGAATATATTCTTATTCCATATAGTTCGATTTATAAAAATATATGCATAAATAATTTTTTAATATATTATAATTAAGAGGTGGGGCGGTCTGGGAAACTAGACTAGATGTTGTGTGTGATGGGAAACTTGCCAACTTCGGGAATGACTAGTTTCTATGATGGGCGGTATGTACGAAGCCCGGGAACGAATTCACCACCGTATGTGATTACCAACAATTATGGCTTAGGTAAGTTGCAGCCTACAATTCGAATTGAGGACGGATTTTTGGAGTTTGCTCGCCCTCCCGAGATGACAACCCTATGTCTCAGCTATTGTAGCACGTGTATGACATAAGGGAAATGAACTGTATATAAGATTTTCAAATCATACGGCTACATGTTTTTCTAGGATTTTTTTAGTTTAATAATGGCATATTAAGAAATTGAGTGATCCGAATTAAATTGTATCGAATAGATATTATTTTGACATCAATATGATATGGACTTATAAAGACTGCAATCACAATCGCCCATGAAGCCAAAATGGTGTATATCCAATAGTGCTAATGGGACAAATTTGGTTCAAAGAATCTTGTTTGGGAATATGCACAACTTGGGAAAAAAAACATGGCCATAATGCTCTAGATAATTGCTCGTGTATCAATTATCATACCAACGGTAAACGTTAGATAGCCAAGTGTAAAGCAGATAACTGTGGAAAGCATCTAAGTAGTAAGCCCACCTTCTATCTTCCCCAAAACTTCCATTAGCATAGCAATGGATTCTCTACCTCTGCAAGGATGGAACACAAACCTCAATCATAAGAACCGAGCTTCAACATAGAACAAAAATTCTCGAACTTATTAGGTGATATTTGAAAGTACAGCAGAACATAGTATAAATTGGAAATAAATGTGAATGATAACAAAAACAAATGTTTCCATTCCAATGAATGTGAATTAAGAACAAAAACAAATGTTTCCACAGAAGAATACTTTTTTTTTTTTTTCATAAGAGATGAATTCTCAAAGTCTGGAAGAGCAGAAGAAGCATTTTAAGATTGCTCAACTGCGCCGTCCTCGGAATCAGGCTGAGGCTTGCCATCTTTTTCGGCATGTTCGGCCGGGGTCATGGTGGCTTTCTTGTTTGCAGCAGCTTGAAGAACATGGGTATAGTTGCCCTTGACCATGAAGAGCTGAGCAAAATGGTGTTTGCAGTACAGGACACCATCAAGAGCAGCATAAGAAGAGTGTGTCAAATTGCATCCACCATGAGCACATCTGAAGCAGTTCTTGTGGTAGCATTCCCCCTCAAGACTGATCTGTTAAGCCCAGCAGAGTTTTTCTTTAACAATTTTGAGAAAAATATGTGTTGTAAAGAAGAAAAGGGGAAGAACTACGGACCTTTTCTAATGGATAAACTACTTTACTGCAAGCAGCACATCTATCTTGAGTCCCACAGAACATGGCGGAGAGTTTGCTGTTGGTCCTTGTCTGTCAAAGATTGTGAAAGTCGTAATATAACATAAATATTACAGCATTTTCATGAAAATCACAAGGCTGAAGTTTCAAAACTCTTTTTTTTTTCGGGGTAAATGTTAGAAACAAAAGTGGCTAATGGCTGATTGAGTGATAGCTTAAGTTTAGTATAGAACGTTAGAAAGCCCTAATGGCACGTCCAATCAAATTTGCTCTTGACCGCTTGAAAACTTTAGAAAATTAGAAACAAAACCAGAATGCCTAGGCCCGTCATTCTATTTCAGGTCAGCAAGCTAAGCAAACTTTGATCCACATTATTCTCATACATTCAATCTAATATCTAATTCACAAGTCAGTGAGATTATGACAGTCACTTGTTTTAAATCCAAGGAAAAAAGAACACAATGGGAGCATACCAGTTCAGGTTTCTTATCAGACTTGGCTGTTGAACAATGAAACGAGAATGTCAGGAACATATGAAAAGAAAAAAGGAAGAGACAAAGAGGGAAATAAAGGTTATACTACATTGAAAGTTCGCGAAATTTCCAGATTCCTTAAAGAGTTGATCGAAATGAGGCTTGCAATACAGGACGCCGTCCATCCACGAGTGGCTGGTCATCTGTCATCATAATCAAACAATTAGGGTAAAATCTGCCATTATCGAACGATCTAACACGAGAAGGTGATGTTAAAATTTGAAAATGTAAAACCGAGACTAACCGAAAGGGTGCCTTTGCAGTGGCTGCATCTGAAGCAATTCTTATGGTAAGGATTGCCTTCAAGAGACAACAAATCGACGACATAAACAGTCTTATTACAAGCCTTGCATTTATCCAATGTTCCAGTGAAAGCCATTTTATGAAGGAATGAGTGTTTTACAAGATGGACTCAATCCGAGACGGAAGAACTTCCGGAAAAGAAGAAGAAAACAGAAAAATCACACCAGAAACGAAGAAAAAGTAGTGCAATGGAAACCTCAAGCCCTCCGAAGCCTCGATCTTCCAGACAAGATCAGATACGAGGGGGAGGATTGAGGTCTGTGATTGATGAAGAAAAAAACCAAATTTATACATGAAATAGTGTCGGATTTGGTGGTGTGAATCCAAATGTGGGAGAGATTTGTGATTCATTGGTTGGATCAGCTCCAATTCCGGACAGAATTGCTTGACATAGAATGAAAGAAGGGCGGATCGGTTGACGATTTCAAAGGAAATGGAGGGCGGAAGGAGAGAGATGAAAGCCATTGGCCTTCGATTACCCGACTTCGCCGCCATGTTCGTTATTATTGAACAGATGAACGGCGTTTGCCGGGTCATGCATACGACGTAGTTTTGTCTGGTTTTAAAAGATTAACAAATAATTAATTTTTTGAGAAAAAATAAATTTTATTATATCAAATTTAATCTTTAAACTTTAATTACACGCCACCATAAATTTAACTTAAATATTGCATTTTCTACCCTTCGCTAATTCATCTATTAAATTTCAAAAAGAAATAATAATTAAAAATAAAACAATACTCACCCATTTCAATAAATTAATTTTTTTAAAATTATAATGGAAATTTAGTTTTACTTTTAAATTATATCAGTTTTATCGTATTCATATCATCCGTAAGCTTCTCAACTCAGTGCTTTATTGTTTTTGTGAAGTTTTGATTGTGTTGATAGCAATGACATGAAATATTCTCGACTATCATCTCGAAAGTTCTTTGAGAATAATATCAACAGAGTTGCTACTAGTCGAGAATTAACGATATTTTTTTTATTTATTTCACGATAAGATTTAGCTTCCTCATGGTATTTATGTCGTTCTTCTTTCGAACTTTACTTCTCTTGCAATCTCGATGCATACAAGGTTCTTTATGAGTATAATTTGCCTTTCATGGCGAGTCACGATTGTCTCTGACCATTCTCATCGTTAATCAACTTTTACTTTTCTTGAAATCCTTTTATTTAAACCTTTTATTAGAACCAAATGAGTTAGGCTCGCAAGGAGATAACAAGTGATTGAATCTTAGGATTTGATCCGAAGTTGGTTGGTCATTTGCACTCCGAGAAGTTGAATCTTTACAGATAATACTCAAAGCTCTCGTTTTTTTGCGTTCCATCGTACTAACTATTCGACTCGCACAATAGAAACAATCCATGAACTATCTCTCAAATTATTCCCAACTAGTGATCATCTCAAATTATATATCGATGTTCTCATCGAACGTATCCCCTTTTAGCATTCAAATGAACTACTTGACTAACATATCTCCTCGAGTTTTAATGTTCTCACGAGCATCAACAAAGTGGGCAATGTGTTATTTAGGATTACTGGGGTCGATGACTTGTTCAACGACATCGACAATTTTGTTTCTCTATATCAACGATGGCACGATAGCAATGCTTCGTTTTCGTTATACGTATATAACATTGTTGGAGAAATATGAGAATACATGGAATGATTAATCAAACTTTTGGAAGATTCAAACATTAGAAGCACAAGTAAATTTATTGTCTATAAGCACCTTCTGCTTCAGAAATTCTAGCTCTCTTCTGTTAGAACCACCAAACTATGGCGGCAAAACAACTTGCTGGTTCAAGACGAGATCCGATATGGTCTTTCCATGGCGATCGATTCTTCGAGAGCAGTTTACACCGCCATCTAGAATGTTACGAACAACAACATTCAAAGAATGGATACCTTTAACTTCGTATATTTCGACCTTCACGTGTTCNGCCCATTACGTATTGCCGTCAGCCTCATAATTTAAGCCGATGTGGGATCTCACATGAATAATATCTCAAACCCACAAATTTTTGAAACTTACATGCTTCCTAGTAACAGATCAACAAGCATGTACATCAAGGAACAAGTCCATCCAAAGTCAAGTTTTGTCCATATATTTCAACAGATCAACAAGCATGTACATCAAGGAACAAGTCCATCCAAAGTCAAGTTTTGTCCATATATTTCAACAAGTTTGGATAATATAAATGGTTTCGAGGTTTGTAACTACTACGGAAATAAACATGGTTACGGAAATAAACATGGTTTCTGAGCATATTACGCATTTGGTTTGTGTAATCATCCTAATCTACCAGNAAACAATCATATGGAAAGAGACTGAATAATGAAGGTAATGAGGAGAACTAAATGATGGTGAGGCTATGGAAACATTCAAGAATCAAAGCTCAAGATCATCAACAGATAGCGAATAAACCACGACGATAAAAGTGAAATACTGTTAATCCAGATATTCGGTTTGAGAATGAGAGGGAAAGAGAAAGGTACCAATTGTTTTTCGAGCACAATTTCTTTCTTGTACCCAGTGCTGCAATTCAAAACAGGACAAAAATTACGTCAACGACACGTAAAATGCAGTTTTAACACAAAGATGGACCATAAGAATTGTAACAGCCTAAGTCTACCGCCAATAGATATTGTCTACTTTAGCTCTTTACGTATCACCGTCCGCCTCACGGTTTTAAAATGCGTCTATCAGGGAGAGGTTTCCACACCCTTATAAGAAATGTTTCGTTCATCTCCAACTAATGTGGGATCTCATAGTCCACCCTCCTGGGGCCCAGTGTCCTCGTTAGCACACCGCCTAGTGCCAGACTTTGATACTATTTGTAATAGCCTAAGTTTACCGCTAGTAGATATTGTCTGCTTTAGCCCGTTACGCATCGCCATCAGCCTTACGGTATTAAAACGCGTCTACTAAGGAGAGGTTTCCACACCCTTATAAGGAATTTTTCCTTCCTCTCCAACCGATGTGGGATCTCACAATCCACCCCCTTAGAGCCCACCGTCCTCGTTGGCACACCACCTGATGCTTGGCTCTGATACTATTTGTAATAGCCTAAGTCCACCACTAGGAAATATTGTCCGCTTTATCCCATTACGTATTGCCGTCAGCCTCATAATTTAAGCCGATGTGGGATCTCACATGAATAATATCTCAAACCCACAAATTTTTGAAACTTACATGCTTCCTAGTAACAGATCAACAAGCATGTACATCAAGGAACAAGTCCATCCAAAGTCAAGTTTTGTCCATATATTTCAACAAGTTTGGATAATATAAATGGTTTCGAGGTTTGTAACTACTACGGAAATAAACATGGTTTCTGAGCATATTACGCATTTGGTTTGTGTAATCATCCTAATCTACCAGAAGGTACTTTCGAAACGAGCTTGATCAAGTTCTCGATCGTTTCATTTTCCTTAAAGCTTAACTAAAAAGCTCAAACTTCAATAAACTTCTATGAAAGAAGGATTTTTAGTAAAAACAATCATGAATATGAAGGAAATAACTAATGTAAACAAATTTCAGACTGTCACAGTTAACCTGATGCCGCCGCCACCAGCTGGCCCATTTGTGTATAAAGCTGTAAATTCTCTAACAAACAGGAGAGCGTGCTCTTTCGTCTCGAATAGTCCATCCATGCGTAACCGAATATCTTCGACACTACTACTATTGATGGATGCTTTAAGGCTGTCAAGTCCAATTATATAAGAAACTATATGCTGATTAACACCATACAATACTTCTTCCATCCACGAACGAACCTACAAAAGGAAAAACGAGAGAAAAAGGGGAACAAACTCGTTATATTGTAGTCTTAATTTACTTAAACATAGCACCAACAGTCAATTCAAGAAGTGAATATGAATCAAAATGATAAAAAATGTCAAAGACAGAAAATTATTGTGATACAATGGGAAAGCTATCCATTTGAATTACCAGATATTCGGCAGCTTTAGCGCGAAGAACGCATTCCCGTCCCCCATAGGATATCTCCCCCCATCCTTTCCATCCACAGTCCTGATATGTAATTTTCACAGTTAGCTTGCGACGAGAGAAAGTATAAACAAGAAATTTCTCCAGGAGAATATCGAGCCAGCTCCTTCATGCGTAAATATTAATGGACAAGCATATATTCGAAAGATTTCAGGAGAATATCGAGCCAGCTCCTTCATGCGTAAATATTAATGGACAAGCATATATTCGAAAGATTTCTGTTAAAAAAACTTATGATCCAAAAATATTTTCCAGGTAGTCCATCAACAACATTTGGAACTACCTGAGAAGTTATTTTTCGAGGTCGGAATGTTTACTCTAATAGACTAATCTTTGTGTATATTCTTTACCTGAGAAGTTATTTTTCGAGGTCGGAATGTTTACTCTAATAGACTAATCTTTGTGTATATTCTTATATACTTTTTTCGAGTGGGGGGCAGGGGAAAAACAAAACCCTGTAGGTTTCCTATTGATCCCTTAGTTTACTAAATCAATCCCCGGTAATCTCTTGATCTTTCAGGTGATTGTCGCTCGTTTACCCATCCGTTAAAATGTTAGATATTCAAGAAAAAAATAAAAACCTTTGGAGCCAACTGCAAGAGTTTCTCGGGCACTACTTGAATAGAGGGTTTTGCTCCGGAACAAAAAACCTTGGAGCTGGAGATCGAGCAAAACGAAACATTGCTTAAGTCAACCACCTGCATTCACAACCAGCTATGNCATAAATAATTTTTTAATATATTATAATTAAGAGGTGGGGCGGTCTGGGAAACTAGACTAGATGTTGTGTGTGATGGGAAACTTGCCAACTTCGGGAATGACTAGTTTCTATGATGGGCGGTATGTACGAAGCCCGGGAACGAATTCACCACCGTATGTGATTACCAACAATTATGGCTTAGGTAAGTTGCAGCCTNTTGGAGCTGGAGATCGAGCAAAACGAAACATTGCTTAAGTCAACCACCTGCATTCACAACCAGCTATGTCCACATTTGTATTTGACCTTTGTATTCAATCCATCAAAAGTAATCCTATGAAACATCTAGCATACCAAATCAGGGGTGATATAAGCCGAGGGATCGCCAACCTCATACAGAAGTTGCTCGGCACACGCATACCAAATCAGGGGTGATATAAGCCGAGGGATCGCCAACCTCATACAGAAGTTGCTCGGCACACGTACTGAAATTCAAAAGGCCTCCGGTCTCTTCCGCCTTGGCTACATAGACTTTTCCATCACAATCAATTTCAGCATAAGGCAGTGATATATCCAGAAGCTGTTGGAAAGGCATACTCCTATGCTTGTCTCCTGCAGAAGATAACAGGCAGTGATATATCCAGAAGCTGTTGGAAAGGCATACTCCTATGCTTGTCTCCTGCAGAAGATAACATTAAAAAGATCGCTCGAATCATTTAGCCAAACTACAGCTATGAATTCCATGCTCGATCGACAAAGAATTGGGCTTTGGGTGGGTAGGAAGTAGTGGACCTGGATGCATAAAGTATCCCCCTGTAAGTTAAAGAATTGGGCTTTGGGTGGGTAGGAAGTAGTGGACCTGGATGCATAAAGTATCCCCCTGTAAGTTGACAACCACATTCCAGAAGATGACCAGCCAGTGTTCCCTGTGATAACCGTGGAAAATCATCCCAGTTCCAACCAAGTTCATATACCTGAATACATGTCACATTGTCATTGAGTCATTGTCTGAGAAATATTTCAAAACATCCTAAAGGAGTTCAAATTTTTCCTACGATATATCTTAATTCATGATAGCATGAAGTATAAAGCCAGATTATAAAGCCAGATTACCAATTTGATTATTACTAACTTCACTATTTTCTCTAAAACAATGAATACAATCCATCTCTCCAATATTCTTTATCTTTGTCCCAACAACAAATAATCTTAGATGTTGTTTAACCAGTTCTTACAACATTTCTATTCTTTATCTTTGTCCCAACAACAAATAATCTTAGATGTTGTTTAACCAGTTCTTACAACATTTCCTATATAGCAATCAATTGGAGATATTTTCTGTAACTCCTTGGTTGAAGCCCAAAAACGAGGCCGAAACCCATAAAATCCATAAGGTTCTACCACCCCCAAAGGAGGCACTAAGCAACTTCAGTGCTTGCTATTCTTCTTAAAAACGATATTACTTCTAACGGTAACAAAAGTTATATTGAAAAAAGAAACATCANTCTCTATATCAACGATGGCACGATAGCAATGCTTCGTTTTCGTTATACGTATATAACATTGTTGGAGAAATATGAGAATACATGGAATGATTAATCAAACTTTTGGAAGATTCAAACATTAGAAGCACAAGTAAATTTATTGTCTATAAGCACCTTCTGCTTCAGAAATTCTAGCTCTCTTCTGTTAGAACCACCAAACTATGGCGGCAAAACAACTTGCTGGTTCAAGACGAGATCCGATATGGTCTTTCCATGGCGATCGATTCTTCGAGAGCAGTTTACACCGCCATCTAGAATGTTACGAACAACAACATTCAAAGAATGGATACCTTTAACTTCGTATATTTCGACCTTCACGTGTTCATTGACCCACTCGTCTCTCTTCTTATCTGCATCCAAATCATGAAATGTCGATGAATTTTGCAGCGATGAAAGAACTCTCTTCACCCATTCGGGTGTGATGATCATCTTCAACCGCTCGATATCAGATGGATAATGAGGAACGACTGAGAAGTTCATGTCATTCCCTTTGTCTCCAGCTCTACTATGGGCTACATTGTAAAGAGCAACCTTCTGGCCAGATGGAATAGGAGAATGGCCAGTTTCTGGTGTGGAGGAGCTTGCACAAGGGTTGTCTGCATAAGCGAATATTGAACATGGCAACGTTACTCGGGGCGATGTTCGTGCCTTCGCTGGATCCTCACGAAGATCCGTTGGTCGACTGTCTAATTCTACTGCTTTAGTGCACTTCACTCCCATTCGCCAGAAAACGTGTTCGCGCCCGACCTAATTTAAAAACAATCATATGGAAAGAGACTGAATAATGAAGGTAATGAGGAGAACTAAATGATGGTGAGGCTATGGAAACATTCAAGAATCAAAGCTCAAGATCATCAACAGATAGCGAATAAACCACGACGATAGAAGTGAAATACTGTTAATCCAGATATTCGGTTTGAGAATGAGAGGGAAAGAGAAAGGTACCAATTGTTTTTCGAGCACAATTTCTTTCTTGTACCCAGTGCTGCAATTCAAAACAGGACAAAAATTATGTCAACGACACGTAAAATGCAGTTTTAACACAAAGATGGACCATAAGAATTGTAACAGCCTAAGTCTACCGCCAATAGATATTGTCTACTTTAGCTCTTTACGTATCACCGTCCGCCTCACGGTTTTAAAATGCGTCTATCAGGGAGAGGTTTCCACACCCTTATAAGAAATGTTTCGTTCATCTCCAACTAATGTGGGATCTCATAGTCCACCCTCCTGGGGGCCCAGTGTCCTCGTTAGCACACCGCCTAGTGCCAGACTTTGATACTATTTGTAATAGCCTAAGTTTACCGCTAGTAGATATTGTTTGCTTTAGCCCGTTACGCATCGCCATCAGCCTTACGGTATTAAAACGCGTCTACTAAGGAGAGGTTTCCACACCCTTATAAGGAATTTTTCCTTCCTCTCCAACCGATGTGGGATCTCACAATCCACCCCCTTAGAGCCCACCGTCCTCGTTAGCACACCACCTGATGCTTGGCTCTGATACTATTTGTAATAGCCTAAGTCCACCACTAGGAAATATTGTCCGCTTTAGCCCATTACGTATTGCCGTCAGCCTCATAATTTAAGCCGATGTGGGATCTCACATGAATAATATCTCAAACCCACAAATTTTTGAAACTTACATGCTTCCTAGTAACAGATCAACAAGCATGTACATCAAGGAACAAGTCCATCCAAAGTCAAGTTTTGTCCATATATTTCAACAAGTTTGGATAATATAAATGGTTTCGAGGTTTGTAACTACTACGGAAATAAACATGGTTACGGAAATAAACATGGTTTCTGAGCATATTACGCATTTGGTTTGTGTAATCATCCTAATCTACCAGAAGGTACTTTCGAAACGAGCTTGATCAAGTTCTCGATCGTTTCATTTTCCTTAAAGCTTAACTAAAAAGCTCAAACTTCAATAAACTTCTATGAAAGAAGGATTTTTAGTAAAAACAATCATGAATATGAAGGAAATAACTAATGTAAACAAATTTCAGACTGTCACAGTTAACCTGATGCCGCCGCCACCAGCTGGCCCATTTGTGTATAAAGCTGTAAATTCTCTAACAAACAGGAGAGCGTGCTCTTTCGTCTCGAATAGTCCATCCATGCGTAACCGAATATCTTCGACACTACTACTATTGATGGATGCTTTAAGGCTGTCAAGTCCAATTATATAAGAAACTATATGCTGATTAACACCATACAATACTTCTTCCATCCACGAACGAACCTACAAAAGGAAAAACGAGAGAAAAAGGGGAACAAACTCGTTATATTGTAGTCTTAATTTACTTAAACATAGCACCAACAGTCAATTCAAGAAGTGAATATGAATCAAAATGATAAAAAATGTCAAAGACAGAAAATTATTGTGATACAATGGGAAAGCTATCCATTTGAATTACCAGATATTCGGCAGCTTTAGCGCGAAGAACGCATTCCCGTCCCCCATAGGATATCTCCCCCCATCCTTTCCATCCACAGTCCTGATATGTAATTTTCACAGTTAGCTTGCGACGAGAGAAAGTATAAACAAGAAATTTCTCCAGGAGAATATCGAGCCAGCTCCTTCATGCGTAAATATTAATGGACAAGCATATATTCGAAAGATTTCTGTTAAAAAAACTTATGATCCAAAAATATTTTCCAGGTAGTCCATCAACAACATTTGGAACTACCTGAGAAGTTATTTTTCGAGGTCGGAATGTTTACTCTAATAGACTAATCTTTGTGTATATTCTTATATACTTTTTTCGAGTGGGGGGCAGGGGAAAAACAAAACCCTGTAGGTTTCCTATTGATCCCTTAGTTTACTAAATCAATCCCCGGTAATCTCTTGATCTTTCAGGTGATTGTCGCTCGTTTACCCATCCGTTAAAATGTTAGATATTCAAGAAAAAAATAAAAACCTTTGGAGCCAACTGCAAGAGTTTCTCGGGCACTACTTGAATAGAGGGTTTTGCTCCGGAACAAAAAACCTTGGAGCTGGAGATCGAGCAAAACGAAACATTGCTTAAGTCAACCACCTGCATTCACAACCAGCTATGTCCACATTTGTATTTGACCTTTGTATTCAATCCATCAAAAGTAATCCTATGAAACATCTAGCATACCAAATCAGGGGTGATATAAGCCGAGGGATCGCCAACCTCATACAGAAGTTGCTCGGCACACGTACTGAAATTCAAAAGGCCTCCGGTCTCTTCCGCCTTGGCTACATAGACTTTTCCATCACAATCAATTTCAGCATAAGGCAGTGATATATCCAGAAGCTGTTGGAAAGGCATACTCCTATGCTTGTCTCCTGCAGAAGATAACATTAAAAAGATCGCTCGAATCATTTAGCCAAACTACAGCTATGAATTCCATGCTCGATCGACAAAGAATTGGGCTTTGGGTGGGTAGGAAGTAGTGGACCTGGATGCATAAAGTATCCCCCTGTAAGTTGACAACCACATTCCAGAAGATGACCAGCCAGTGTTCCCTGTGATAACCGTGGAAAATCATCCCAGTTCCAACCAAGTTCATATACCTGAATACATGTCACATTGTCATTGAGTCATTGTCTGAGAAATATTTCAAAACATCCTAAAGGAGTTCAAATTTTTCCTACGATATATCTTAATTCATGATAGCATGAAGTATAAAGCCAGATTATAAAGCCAGATTACCAATTTGATTATTACTAACTTCACTATTTTCTCTAAAACAATGAATACAATCCATCTCTCCAATATTCTTTATCTTTGTCCCAACAACAAATAATCTTAGATGTTGTTTAACCAGTTCTTACAACATTTCCTATATAGCAATCAATTGGAGATATTTTCTGTAACTCCTTGGTTGAAGCCCAAAAACGAGGCCGAAACCCATAAAATCCATAAGGTTCTACCACCCCCAAAGGAGGCACTAAGCAACTTCAGTGCTAGCTATTCTTCTTAAAAACGATATTACTTCTAACGGTAACAAAAGTTATATTGAAAAAAGAAACATCAGTACGAATCGCTAAAAGATTGTGCCAACACCATCAGAAACCACTCCCTACCATTGGAGCCATAAATAGGGCAGCATCTGCGACTCGAGAAGTAATTATGACATTTGGATGGTACTTTTCCAGACACTTGACGATAGGAGCTGCTCCCAGATATGTGCTAATTCCTTTCATTGATTAAACCAACGATCAGCTCCACCTTTAGAAGTAAGACGCCGTTAAGGAACAAAAAAGAGGAAAAGAAAAGTGTCTTGTGGCTGCCATATACAATGAAGTAAGACGCCGTTAAGGAACAAAAAAGAGGAAAAGAAAAGTGTCTTGTGGCTGCCATATACAATTTGTGAAGTCATGTTATACAACATTGACTGGAAAAAAGAAAAAAACTTAATTTTGCTGCTAATATGCTGGAGGGGAATTTCATTATTTGGAACTGACAATAAAGCTAAAGAAAAATGCACTTCAGTTGATATGCTGGAGGGGAATTTCATTATTTGGAACTGACAATAAAGCTAAAGAAAAATGCACTTCAGTTGAGGATAATAGTGTTCTATCATGACCTGAGGTGCTCAAAATTTGGCATGTAAGTTGTTTAACTTACTTGTATACTTGGCCAACATTTGGGATGACAAGGAAACTGTTCTAACTGATTAGATAATCCAGTCAAACCTCTAAAAAAAGTAAAGTACAATTACCTGATTCTTTTACTGAAACCTCGTAAGCAACTGCAACCGAAACACTCAACCCCAGACTGCTTGCTATTTCTATAACATTTTGCTGAGCCCCAGGGGGATGCAACCGAAACACTCAACCCCAGACTGCTTGCTATTTCTATAACATTTTGCTGAGCCCCAGGGGGATCCACTACCCAGGAAAGAAATGGAGAGATATAGATAAGTAATTAACCAACAACCATCAGACCAAACCACCATTCGAAATTAAGCATAATAAAAATTTGAAACTTATTCAGAATTTGATATCTTACTTGCAAACCACCATTCGAAATTAAGCATAATAAAAATTTGAAACTTATTCAGAATTTGATATCTTACTTGCACCCATGTTGGTAATTATGCAAATATTTCTTTTCACAGCCAAAGGAAGAAGCAATTTCATCCAATCTGCAACTACAGAGTAATTCAAATAGTAGTCAAGAACAAAACACTGAACAGCCCGCAAAACTGACTTAACGTCAAAGGTACTAATGGAGAAGAATTTTAAGAAAACGTAAACGGAGATTGAGTTCAATAAATGATCATGAAGAAACCTCATGGGTAAAATTCTCGTATATTTCAATTTATTACTTCTCTTTTGCTCGACCCATTATAGTTTGCAGAATCTGTTAATGATAATTTTCAGAGTAATTAGCTTAAAAAACAACAAAACTCAGCCATAGTTTGCAGAATCTGTTAATGATAATTTTCAGAGTAATTAGCTTAAAAAACAACAAAACTCAGCCAGTATTATACAAGACCAACTAACTTCTTGGTAACTGGTTTATATCATCAGATCCAGCAATTGAATGAGATGAGAGCATGTCTTAAAATCAGTGTATGAAATGCCATCACCGTTTGCATCATTTCAAAATACTTTGATTCAGAGNAATATATTAATTAATCTGTTTTTGGTTGCATAGCTGAAGTAGATATTTTAGTACCTCTGTAACTGACATTTATGTATTTTGCAAAAAAGCTCCAAAATATTCAAAATATTTTAGGATTTAAGCCAAGGCAAGTTGGATTTGAAATACAGAATGTGCCCAAAATGTAAAAACAGGTTCACTGAAGTTGATGCTTTAGGAATTTCCTACCAGACAATAACAATTTATTTACGATATTTGTGGATGAGATGAAAGTTCAACTGCATGTACTTGGGAGAGCCAGTAGGATTTCGATTTATCGCATTGTGCTTCCCAACCTACATATAGTCTAAGTAGCATTCTACTAGTAAGATGGTGGCTATAACTGATTTCATTTTGTTAAGATGGCCAGCTCGAGGACCAACGAGGATCTTGGCTCTTTATTCNTCATTTCAAAATACTTTGATTCAGAGCAATCTTTGAACTGGATACCAGGGCAAAATGAGGTGTCAGGTTGCAATCTGGACGTTGCATGGACTAACAATATTGTTGTGCAAAAGAGAACAATTTTCTACAAAAGTCACTGTTTGCTAATGTAATAGATAGATATGAGCTTCAATATTTTAAGTAATACTAATATACTACCATCACTGTTTGCTAATGTAATAGATAGATATGAGCTTCAATATTTTAAGTAATACTAATATACTACCAACGAATCTAAGGAACCATTTACCAGCTTCTTAACAAAAAACTACCATCCTAACAATATTAGGAACTTTCAAGAAATTTTGAATATGAGAAAGGAATGATGAAAAAAATTGTAAGCCAAAAATGATTATTAACCATCGACATACTCCTTGAATCATATCCATCGCCACCAGACGACATAGCTTGATGCCGATCAGCAAGAGTGCGTTCTGCTAGGCATTCAAGCACGAGATAGTTTAGGTCTTTAACCCTCTGAAGCAATTTAAGAGCTGCAGTTGGCCTATCTCCTCCAAATCCAGCTCCACAACCAATGTACACCTTGTCTCTCCGTTTTTTAGGATTTACTCTCTGTCATTGAACACCAATACCTTAGATCTAACAATTCTTTCATTGACTTGTTTACAAAAATTAAATAAGAAATTAAGAACGGAAATAAGAAAGAACCAGCTTAATTGTGCAGTCATGGACGTCATCTTCACCCTGCCTCTCAAGAACGGAAATAAGAAAGAACCAGCTTAATTGTGCAGTCATGGACGTCATCTTCACCCTGCCTCTCCATTAGCATCTGGTAACACAAGATGAAAGTGATTCTTAATTTCTTTCTAGGTGAAGACTTATGAGATACGTGAGATAAGTAGTCTGAAGAAGTCAAAGGAGATTCTAAAGTCATTCTCTAATGGGACAAAATTAAAGAAGCAAGCAGGTAATAAATCTTTAAAAAGACATTTCAACTTGAAGCCTTAAGAATAATTAACACGTCCCAATATACTAAACATCAAGGAGATTCTTCACAGTCACTCCTTCCAAATTGCTTAAAATAGACTAAGAGAGTTTAAGGTCCTCCATGTAGCTTTTGCACATACGACACCAATTTGGATAAGGACCACCCCCGGTTCATTTCTTGTATAAACTCACAAGTATTCAATGCCTAAACAGCGGCTTGCATAGGTTTGGTTTGTCAAAAGATTATATAAAATAATAATATTTATTTTAAAAAAATTCTTGCATTTTAAGCAGCCATGCCATTTTGTCATTCTCTCGACTTAAATAACAGTCTCTGACATCTTGTCCGTTTTTTCTTTCATGAAGATTTATCCTCAAGTGCCAACTTGAGCATAACTCAACTAATCAAGACATTAAATATCAACGAATCAAAAGTTCGAACCCCCATACTTACATATCATAACTCAACTAATCAAGACATTAAATATCAACGAATCAAAAGTTCGAACCCCCATACTTACATATTGTTGAGTTTGAACTCAAAAGATTTATCCTCAAATTAAAATACCATATTCCGGCGATTTTCTATAGTTAACCGTTGATTGTTCTGTTAGGAACCGTGAACTTCCACAATGGTATGATATCGTATGATATCTAGTTAACCGTTGATTGTTCTGTTAGGAACCGTGAACTTCCACAATGGTATGATATCGTATGATATCGTCCACTTTGAACACAAGCTCTTATGGCTTTGCTTCTGGTTTCCCCAAAAGGTTTCATTCCAATGGAGATAGTGTTCCTTACTTATGAACTCATGATTTTCCTCTTAATTAGCTAAGGTGGGACTATTCCTCTCAATAATCCTCAACATTCCTCCCCTCGAACAAAGTACACCATAAAGCCTCCCCTGAGGCCTCTATCTCTGGAGCTCTCGAACAACTTCCCCTTAATCAATGCTCAACTCCTTCTCTTGAGCCCTCGAACAAAATACACCCTTTGTTCGACACATGAGTCACATTTGACTACACATTCAAGGCTCACATCTTCTTTGTTCAACCTTTGAGAATTCTATTAGCATGACTAAGTTAAGAGCATGAACAAGGCTCACATCTTCTTTGTTCAACCTTTGAGAATTCTATTAGCATGACTAAGTTAAGAGCATGAATCCGACACCATGTTAGGAACCACAACCCTCCACAATGGTATGATATTGTCCACTTTGAGACAGGCTCTCATAGTTTTACTTTTGGTTTCTCCAAAAGGCCTCATTCCAATGGAGATAGTGTTCCTTACTTATAAACTCATGATCTTCCTCTTAATTAGTCAATGTGAAACTATTCCTCTCAATAATCCTCAACATGTTCATAATAAGAAAAACCCTTGGAAAGAGCTTACTGAGAAAGAGTCTATTAAACCAATCATCTCCAAGTATCCAATTGTGCTACCAATCCCAACTAAAGAATAGAGTTTTCTACAACCAGATTTCATTTGGAAATCGCCACCAAGTGGCTCCTTAAGGTATGACAAGAGATTTGCATGCACATAAAAGAAGTATCCAACCAAACACAGAAGAAACACACAGAAAAAGAAAGAAGAGATTTGCATGCACATAAAAGAAGTATCCAACCAAACACAGAAGAAACACACAGAAAAAGAAAGAAGTAGAAACTCCAAAGCGCACAGGCCTGAAATCCCAGTAAACAAATCCAAGAAAAATAATCCACCAAACAACACAAACCGCAATTAACCCATCAAATGACTTAACACCAGAAATCACAACCAACATACCACCAAACAACACAAACCGCAATTAACCCATCAAATGACTTAACACCAGAAATCACAACCAACATAACAATCAGCTAAACGAGATGAAAAGGCCTTTAAATAACTTCGAAGTTGCAGACCCCTAAGTCACAGGTACACAGCACCATGATCAATGTTCAGCCTTTAAATAACTTCGAAGTTGCAGACCCCTAAGTCACAGGTACACAGCACCATGATCAATGTTCAAACCAAAATTAAGATTGTGAAGCTAAGCTAACGGCGCATGGTTTAAAAATCAAGACCATACACCAAAATACATGCGCGCATAAAAATCAAGAAGTGCAGCAACAAGATGAAACATGAACCGCGTACCGATCAAATCCTGCCTTCGGGAAGAATGATTTGCCGCGAATGAGAATTTAATCGCGCAGTACCCCTTCACTTTGAATGGAAGATGATTAATTTTGGCTAAATGTCGCTTTCTAAAATCAGACAAGTCAAAATAGCCTGAATACTTAATTTTGTCAAAATAGCCTTCTTGTTTCCAAAAATGCCCTTCACTATTTTTCTCATCATAAGCAAAATTAGAGAGATTCCTACCTAAAAATGTAATGTTCTTTCAATTTGATCCCAATTTTTTAAAATATTTTTTCTAAATTTTTTATTTTTTTTGGAATTTTAAAGATTTTTGTCTTAAAATTTTCAAAATATTTATCCGAACATTTTTCTCCATCAAATGTGGCCGTTAAATAACAAAATTTTAACCTTGAAAGGTGTCCTCTCATCTGCATAATGGGTCACTGACGATTGGAAGGTCGAAAAAAAAAATCATGGAATTAAAAGGGACACGAGAGAGCTGCTTATTTCCAAATCAGGGCCAATTGAAAATTAATTTTATGTTTTTAAGACGGGACACGAGAGAGCTGCTTATTTCCAAATCAGGGCCAATTGAAAATTAATTTTATGTTTTTAAGACGGAATAGTCAAATTTCTCGGTGAGATTTTTAGGTCGGATCACTCAAATCATATCAGTGGAGTAAATTTTTTCCTATTTTATGTTGTTTTATCTCGAGTATTGTAATTTTTTTTCTTTGGCACGTACTAATTCTCGTAACAAATGACATAAGGACGACAAATTTTTTAATTAAATTTATATATAAATAACTCGTATAGCCCTTAAATTTGTTCTTACGGTCTCTCGGTCGAAAGTTTCAAAACCAAAATATAACAAATTTTGGTACAAAAAACGAATATCTCGAAGGTTGAAAGACGAACGGAAAGAACAAATGCAAAAGTTTAGAGACCTAAACGAGATTTAAACGAACGAATTATACTTTGCGAGTAAATGATGGCAATTACCCTAAATGAAAAAGGGTATTTATCAAACATTAGATTAGGGCTATTTTTCAAAACCAGAGTTACTTTGACAAATTCCATTTGTTAAAAGACCATTTAAACCATTAACCCCGCAGAACTCCCAAGGACTGATCGCAGGTCGCCAAGGTTTTTCTACTGCCTCCCGGCAGCTGCTCAGTGTACGCAGCCATGGTGACGTCGCCGGTGGTGAACACCTATCCACTTTCCAGCTACACCTTCGGTACTAAAGAGCCGAAGCTCGAGAAGGACACCTCCGTCGCCGATCGTCTTGCTCGCATGAAAGTCAAGTACTGCAAATTTACTCCATTTCTTAAACCCTAACTTTATGGTTTTTTCAACGTTTTAGAGTTGTATTTTCTCGAAAGTTAGGAACTATGGCCGTTTCTTAGTGTGGATTCCTGGTCATTTTACATTTTATGTGTTTAGCTTTACTAGAAACCATTTAATGTGTTTCTAATTTCAAGAAATGCGCGAGCTTGGACTAAAGTTCTGGATGAAATTGTGTTATTGATTTTATTCAAGCCATTTGTTCGTTGATAAACTCAGTGCTTTCTTATTGCTATTTGTTTCGTTGTTTCGTCATCGCCTGGAAATTTTGTCTTCCATTTATTGGTTTTGGAGGGGCTTTGACGGGAATGAGTAACTTGTCCTGGTTCTTGGTTCACAGCTATATGAAGGAGGGCATGAGGACGAGTGTTGAAGCAATTCTTCTGGTCAGTGCGCATCTTCATCATTTTTCATCTCAATGTACTCATTTCCTTATTATTATTATCTTTCTAAAAAATTTGAAGTTTAAAGAGATCATCAAGATATAGGTGTACTAGTTGGATGCCATGGTTTGTGTTTTTCAGTTGATATTGAAATTCATTGAACTGTGAATCACTGAAATGTTTTATAACGAATTATAATATTTAAAAGGTACAAAAATATTTATCGTCTTGCATATCTACATCCTTCATCTAGAACGAATTATAATATTTAAAAGGTACAAAAATATTTATCGTCTTGCATATCTACATCCTTCATCTAGAATATTTGAGTATATGTAGGCTATTAGAAGGAAAGTTTCATTGCCGAATCCTTTATTGTCCTATCTGATCTTTACCCGAGCAGCACGCGTTGGAAGACAAGATGACTAAATTAGAACTTCCATCATGTCATCTTTTAGATTATACCCGCCTATGGTTTCCTCCAGCTAGTAAATTTAACAGAACTTCCATCATGTCATCTTTTAGATTATACCCGCCTATGGTTTCCTCCAGCTAGTAAATTTAACATGAGGTCTCCCCACCTATGACTGCTTCCAACTGTAAATTTTTCCCGTAATCCTTCGAAGCCCATGTACATTTTGATGCTCAACAAACATGTTGTTTCTTATATGTATGTACTGAATACATTTAATGTGTAATATATTAATTAATCTGTTTTTGGTTGCATAGCTGAAGTAGATATTTTAGTACCTCTGTAACTGACAATATATTAATTAATCTGTTTTTGGTTGCATAGCTGAAGTAGATATTTTAGTACCTCTGTAACTGACATTTATGTATTTTGCAAAAAAGCTCCAAAATATTCAAAATATTTTAGGATTTAAGCCAAGGAAAGTTGGATTTGAAATACAGAATGTGCCCAAAATGTAAAAACAGGTTCACTGAAGTTGATGCTTTAGGAATTTCCTACCAGACAATAACAATTTATTTACGACATTTGTGGATGAGATGAAAGTTCAACTGCATGTACTTGGGAGAGCCAGTAGGATTTCGATTTATCGCATTGTGCTTCCCAACCTACCTATAGTCTAAGTAGCATTCTACTAGTAAGATGGTGACTATAACTGATTTCATTTTGTTAAGATGGCCAGCTCGAGGACCAACGAGGATCTTGGCTCTTTATTCCTATAACTGATTTCATTTTGTTAAGATGGCCAGCTCGAGGACCAACGAGGATCTTGGCTCTTTATTCTAGAGGTGAAGGAATCGACTTTCTCCTTAATGGTCTTGATTAAGGTCCCATTTAGGAAATTAGGGAGGCAATAATACTGCAACCAGGAGAGGTAATAATACTGCTGGAAGTCTCAGACGTATATCTCCAAGTTCATTTAGGAAATTAATAATTACTGTGCTGAAAATAGGAAGGGAATCCTATAAAGTCTTGGAAGATCTTTAGCCACAAAAAGGAGGATGGTTACTTGCTTCCACGAATTTGGGTAAAAAAGATCAACATATTTGTTGAAATGCGAGGGTTTCTAGAAGCTTGATTTTTAGAGAAACCTGTTGGATGTTGAAATACAGGGGCAGCCTAATGTTTCAAATTTTGATAAGAAAAAGAGCATGAAACCAACGGGAGACCAAAAACAGGTGGATAAGCAGTCCAACCCCGAAGCTAAAGGGGTTTACAGAATAGGACCTCAATTATACAAGGCATACTATAATTACAAAAAGCAACGTGCGAATTGAAACAAATACTTTATTGAGTTCTTTTTACGTTGCTTTTTGTTTTACTCCTTTATGGAGTTTGATCATTTGAGCAATAGTATATTTTCATTACATCAATGAAACGTTTTGTTTCTTGTTCAAAAAATTACAAAAACATTGTTTTTTGGGCACACAAAGAGGAAGCTGATTGGAATGCAGGATCCTTGCACCCCTTAGATTTGTTTCTGAAGATTCTATAGTTTTTCTCGGCTTATGATTCAAACAACAGCTTTGATAGAATTAAACAAGGGAGTTCTAGTTTTCTGCCATTTTAAGTTTGGCACTGAATGTTTCCTTAATTCATTAACTTTCTCTTTAGTTGGTGTATTTTAGTGACTAATATTTAAGAGAACCATGTACTTTACTGTGATGGAATTTTATATTTTTCGTTTTTTCTTTTTACTTCCACAGGTGCAAGAACATAAGCATCCCCATATTCTACTTCTGCAAATTGGAAATACCTTTTGCAAGCTCCCTGGTGGCCGGTTGAAGCCAGGAGAAAATGGTAAGATTTTATATACATTTGAAGCCCCCCTGCATCCCATTGAGTAAAAAATATCTCTCTCATGTTTTATCTTAATATCCACAGAAATTGAAGGTTTAAAGAGGAAACTGACGAGCAAACTGGGTGCAAATTCACCAGCCCTCCAGCCTGATTGGCAGGTTTGGGTCATCTCTTGCTGTGTGCATGTTTCTACCCAAAGTTATATTATTCATTGCACATTTTCTGCAGATTGGGGAATGTGTGGCTATTTGGTGGAGACCAAACTTTGAAACTGTTATGTATCCTTATTGCCCCCCTCATATAACGAAACCAAAGGTATGATCTCTCTCTCTCATGTTCCCCAGCCCCCAGCAGTGCTGATAGCACTTTTTTGGTGGTGACTTTGATAGGGAAGAATGTAGGCTATCAGTTATCTATCTATATGCATGTATGTATGTGTCTGTGTATACTATGCAGATTATTTATTACTCAAGCTGATTGGATAGCCTCTTTACCCTAGGGAAGGCCCTTGTAACAGCCCAAGCCCACCGTTAGCAAATATTGTCCTCTTTGGGTTTTTTCTTTCGAGTTTTTATAACGTGTCTGCTAGGGAGAGGTTTCCACACCCTTATAAAAAATGTTTTGTTCCCCTCTCCAACTAATGTGGGATCTCACAATCCACCCCCTTTGAGGCCCAGTGTCCTCGCTGGCACTCGTTCCTCTCTCCATTAAATGTGCGATCTCACAATTCACCCCCTTCGAGGCTCACACAAACGTTCATCTCTCAAATTGATGTGGGATCTCACAATCCACCCCCTTCAGGGTCTAGCGTCCTCGTTGACACACAGCCCGATGTCCACCCCCCTTCGCGGCTCAGCGTCCTTGCTAGCATACCGCCCAGTGTTTGGCTTTAATACCATTTATAACAACTCAAGCCCACCACTAACAAATTTATAACGAGTCTCCTATGGAGAGGTTTCCACACTCTTATAAAGAATGTTTCGTTCCCCTTTCCAACCAATATGGGATCTCACAATGGTCCACTGTTTTCTTACTTTGATTGGCATTATAAAGAGAGTTGAAATTATTTTTAGGAAGCTTATTTTTCCACAAAAAAAAAAAATCCTAATTAGGGTTTTTGATGATCCAGGAATGCAAAAAGCTTTTCATTGTTCACTTGTAAAAAAAAATCCTAATTAGGGTTTTTGATGATCCAGGAATGCAAAAAGCTTTTCATTGTTCACTTGTCTGAGAGAGAGTACTTCGCAGTTCCTAAAAATTTGAAGCTGCTTGCAGTTCCTTTGTTTGAACTCTATGACAATGTTCAGGTAAGTTGCATTTTTCTTTGTAGATCCTCATAAGTAGGAAAAAAAAAGTTTATTGTCATGCATATTCTTAAGCGATTTTTGGCATGTCGGGCAATATCGAAAACCTGCTTAATTATAAGCAATTAGTATGTGGTGGTGGTGGTTATCTAGGGATAGATGAATTAAGATAGATTTTCTGGATGCTGGATGATACTGATAGAGTACATGTAAATCCATTTGTCTCAAAATACCATGCATTTTATTAGCTAAACACTAGTTTTCGGATATCGCACTTGATCACAGAGATACGGACCTGTTATATCGACGATCCCGCAGCAGCTTTCCAGGTTTCAGTTCAACATGATCACCACATGAGCTTGCAAGTATATCGACGATCCCGCAGCAGCTTTCCAGGTTTCAGTTCAACATGATCACCACATGAGCTTGCAAGACAAGAACTTAAAATTTGTGGCATGAACAGACTCCAAATTTGCAGCTGTGAGATATTCCTGTTAGCTTAGTTAGAACTTAAGGGGACATCATGAAACCTTTCTTGAGTTAGGATAGCATACTTATTATTTAGCTTAGTTAGAACTTAAGGGGACATCATGAAACCTTTCTTGAGTTAGGATAGCATACTTATTATAGACTTTTTGTTCTCGACGTTTTCGTCGAAGTGTTTATGAGCCAGAACCCGAAAAAATTTATATTACTTCTAACAATAGCAGAAAAATGAAAACTGACTGACGGTTTGTGTAACGATTTAACTTGATGAAAATCTTAGATGAGTGTAATGTATGTTGAATCAATTGTAACAGTGGTTAAATTGTGGAAACAAAGAATGTTGAATCAATAGTAACAGTGGTTAAATTGTGGAAACAAAGATTTTCTGGCCTTGGCTCTCTGTTTCTCAATTGAGTCAACTGTTTCTTGGGCTCTGTGGAAACAAAGATTTTCTGGCCTTGGCTCTCTGTTTCTCAATTGAGTCAACTGTTTCTTGGGCTCTGTTCACTCGTCTATGTTTTAATAAGAATGAATCTTTCGTTGTGTAAGGTTGGCCCGGAGAGAGAGTGGGTGTGACTCCCTCTCTACCCATTCAAATCATTTCTCGCCTCAACCCCCTTATAAAGAGGGCATGAAGAGGTCGCCAATAGTACCTGCTACTCCTATTTTCTCGACCAAAAATGGAAAACGTAGGGCATGAAGAGGTCGCCATTAGTACCTGTCACTCCTACTTTCTCTTGACTAGAAACGAAAAACGTAAAGAGATTTAGTAGGTGATTCAAGCCTTACATGAATTATATATTGAATGATTTTCAAATTGAAGGCATGAATGTCTATTTTTTGATCAATCTCTATGTTTTGATAAACTAATAACAAACTTATCGATTATGGATTTAAAAAGAAGTTAATTTTTTAAAACAAAAAGTGTAAGAAATTTTAATTTATGGTTTGAGCATGTGAGTTTTTTTTTTTTTTTTTCCTCGTTTGTTTATGGGAACGAGGAAACCTTTCGAAGACCACAGGAAAGCTGAAACTTCCACATCCAAATTAACCGATAACGACATTCTTAATTTGTACATATGAGTCACACATGTAAAGTTCAATGAAACAGAAACATTGCAATAACTAGCACAATGGATTGCAACAAAGTACGTAGACAAATTGATCAAATGGATTGCAACAAAGTACGTACACAAACGATCAATGGTAAAAATCTCATAGTTTAAGGGTGGTTTTTAAAAATTTTCAAAAAAAAATAATAATTTACTATTAGTCGTGTTAGTGTCATTTAAAAGCGATGTAAATGTATAAGAAAAAAAAAAATAATAATTTACTATTAGTCGTGTTAGTGTCATTTAAAAGCGATGTAAATGTATAAGAATTAAAGAATTGTAAACTATATAAATTTTCTAGTGTGAATAAAGGGAGTAGATAATGACCGAACAATAAAAAAATTTCTCTAAGACCCACGAATTTCTAGTGTGAATAAAGGGAGTAGATAATGACCGAACAATAAAAAAATTTCTCTAAGACCCACGAATTCGTCATAATTCAAAGTGACCCCACTAACTCTCAAAAACTACACAAAAACCCCAATTTCTTGTATACCGACCAAAATACTAAAAGGTTTCTCTCGACCCACCAAACTTGTTATAATTCCAAAATGGCCCACTAACTCTTACAAATTGCACAAAAACCTTCATTTGTTGTACACCGACCAAAAACTAAAAAAAATTTATCGACCCACTGAACTCGTCATAATTCCAAAATGACCCACTAACTCGAAAAAAGTGCACAAAAGCCCCGATTTCTTGTATACCGACCAAAGACTAAAAATTTCTTTCGGCCCATCGAACTCTTCATAGCTCCAAAATGACTCACTAACTCTCAAAACTTACACAAAAGCCCCAATCTCTTATATATCGACCAATTACTAAAAAGTTTCTCTTGATGCACCAAACTTGTCATAATTCAAAAATGGCCCACTAACTCTTACAAATTGCACAAAAACCCCATTTGTTGTATACCGACCAAAAAATAAAAAATTTCTCTCGACCCATTGAACTCGTCATAATTCTAAAATGACCTACTAATTCGAAAAACGTGCACAAAAGCCCCGATTTCTTGTATACCGACCAAAGATTAAAAAATTTCTTTCGACCCATCGAACTCTTCGTAGCTCCAAAATGACCCACTAACTCTCACAAATTGCACAAAAGTCCCCAATTTCTTGTGGTTTAGAAGGGAAAAAAAAGCGAGACACGACAGGCGGAATGTGGATTATGAATCCAGGTGGACCCCATTTTAGGGGTAAAGTAATCCACATTTGTGATGACCTGTTCATCTTTGACAATTATCCATAAAAGTTGATCACCAAAAGCCTCTTTAATAGCGCGTGAGGTACACGTACCAATAACTGTTCACCACCAACTCACCGTCGCGCTTGAAATCACGCGCTTTCATTCCCTCACATGGCGTTTTTTTCACATGGCTTCAGCCATAACCGAAAAGCACAGAAATGCATTTTCACCGCCAGTTTCAGTCTTTTTTTCACATGGCTTCAGCCATAACCGAAAAGCACAGAAATGCATTTTCACCGCCAGTTTCAGTCTAAAAGAAAATAGCATTTGTTTCTCTCTGAGCTTCTTGCAGATTCTCGAGTAAAATCCAAATCCATTCTTCTGAGGTATTCTTCTTCATGTTGATTTTCTGTTTGGTTACTGAGAAAATTCCTGCTACTTTTCTTTCCTGTTCTTATAATCAGCATTCTGTTTGATACCGAGCAAAGAGGTTGTTCTTGAGTAAACGTGCGTTTTAGGGGTTGAGATTCGAGATATTGATAACTCTGTTTGTTTATTAATATCATTTTCTTGTTGTCTCTACTTGGACTGAGTATTTACACAGATTTTGTTGAAGAAAGTTACGATTGATGCTTGCCTCGCTTGCCTCTCTTGTGTCTTGTTCTTTTAGGAGTGTTTTTTACTTGGAAAATGGAGCTCATTGCCGTCTTT
Organism: Cucurbita maxima; assembly: GCF_002738345.1. Taxonomy (NCBI): domain Eukaryota; kingdom Viridiplantae; phylum Streptophyta; class Magnoliopsida; order Cucurbitales; family Cucurbitaceae; genus Cucurbita; species Cucurbita maxima. Next base: position 12,139 of record NW_019272353.1, on the reverse strand, counting down.
CTCTGTATTATGAACGAAGAACATTGAAATTTAGAATTGTAGGGAGCGTGCACTCATTGCCGTCTTTCTCTGTATTATGAACGAAGAACATTGAAATTTAGAATTGTAGGGAGCGTGCATGAATGGTGTTGAATCGCAACACTTTAGAGCTTGCATGAAAGCTGAAGAAATGAGTGAGGAAAATGGCAGTAACAATTGGGGAAAAAAATGGAAAATATTATTGCTGTTGAACTACCACCAAGTTCATAAAGATTGTGTGGATAGATTGAAAAAAATGGAAAATATTATTGCTGTTGAACTACCACCAAGTTCATAAAGATTGTGTGGATAGATTGTTGTATATTCAATCCTCTGAATTCTTGATGTTCTTCCTTACTTAAGGGATTCAAAATTAGCACGAGATTTAATAACTGATTATCAAGAAATAACTTCGCAAACATTTGAATCTAAACTTAAACATATTTGATTTTGTATATGTATTAGTAATGTTTATCGGTGTAGTAAAATTGGATTGAATTTCCTATCAGCCACTCGATGGAACAAGATATTTCATTGCATTTCTTTTCAAAGCTTATGAAGATTTACTTCTTTATTTCTCATTTTTGTTAAATTGGTCTACTTTTTGTTCTTAGGACAGGGTAATAATGAACAATGCTTTCTAATGGTAGTTTCCAGTGGACTCTTGGATGTACTTGAAGTAGCATTTTGAATATTCATTGAAGATGACAACACTATCTTTAGCATCCGGAAACGTTGGAAACAGAGAATGCTGCTTGGAATTTCCTACTTTGTATTTTACGGAAGGTCCTTTGGGTAGCAAACTCCTCAGAAGATCATATACAAGAAGGTATGGATTTTGGTTGGATGATCCAAAAGTTCCTCGGATTAAAAGCAGGAACAGGTTTTGTGTGACTGCAAAGGTTAAAAAGTGGAGGAAGCACGATTATCCTTGGCCGGATGATATTGATCCAAACATTCAAAGTGGCCACTTGACTTATCTGTCTTCCTTCAAGCCTCTGGCTGAGAAACAGAAACCTGTCACACTTCCATGGCCACTTGACTTATCTGTCTTCCTTCAAGCCTCTGGCTGAGAAACAGAAACCTGTCACACTTCCATTTGAGAAGCCTTTGGTTGATTTAGAGAAAAAGATTATTGAGGCAAGTCTTCTATGAGTTTAAAAAAGAAAATCAGGAAATCTTTTGAACATTATTTTCATGAATTTTCAAATTTTGTAGTGATGTTTGAAAAAGAAAATCAGGAAATCTTTTGAACATTATTTTCATGAATTTTCAAATTTTGTAGTGATGTTTGTCTCAGTGAAGGAACCTATTTAAATCTTAGCAAAAGGCCATATAAAATCACATGGTCCTTATTACATGAGCTCTCTCTCTTTTGCTCAGGTCCGTAATTTGGCTGATGAAACCGGTTTAGATTTCAGTGATCAAATTAGCACCCTTGAGAACAAGTACCAGATGGTATGTTGAGTTTTAATGCCCTGTTATTCTGATATTATAATCTTTCTGTATTAAGTACTTCTTCTGCTCTCTGTTTCAAGTCCAGGCTCTTAAAGATTTGTACGCACATTTAACACCAATTCAGCGATTATCAATTGCACGACATCCCAATAGACCGACAGTTCTTGATCATATATTAAACATCACAGAAAAGGTTCCTCACTATACTTTTTACATCTTATTTATATCAATTGATTGTTAACTTTTTTCCTTTTTGTTTCAATCAGTGGGTAGAACTCCATGGAGATCGTGGGGGTTATGATGATCCAGCAATTGTTACTGGCATTGGGAGCATTGAAGGTAAAAGCTACATGTGTATAGGACATCAGAAAGGTAGGAATACCAAAGAGAACATTGCTCGCAACTTCGCAATGCCAACACCTCATGGGTAAGCTTAAAGTGTCTCTAAAATTAAACCAACAATTAGGAAGATTGGATCGAGTACAAAAGGAAATATCTTGACTAGTGTCGGTCAACATTAGAGTCTAATATTCTTCTCCAACACACTAACCATTCAGAACATAGCTCAACTGACATAAAATACGTGGTTTCGACCAAGAGGTCAAAGGTTCGAATGTCTCGCCCCATATTGTTGAATTGAAAAAAAAAAAATGGCTTCATAACAAGGGTTTGATATGTTTGGAGACACCCTCAGAGCTGTTTATGTTGTTTGGAACCTAAATAATAGTGAGGGGAAAACCTTTAGTGGAAAGGCTCTCAAGTCAATTAGAGCAATTTTTGTTTTGCTTGGTAAATATATGATTTACTAACCAAAACCATTGTTCGAAAAAACAGCTACCGGAAGGCTTTACGGTTGATGAAATATGCCGATCATCATAGTTTGCCTATTCTTACTTTTGTTGACACTCCTGGGGCATTTGCTGATCTAAAATCTGAGGAACTTGGTCAAGTGGGTGACATTTTTCATCTCACATGGAAACTAGACTTTGTTGAAGTGATTTGATACATGATCTTGGCTTAATGATTTTCTGATTTTTGTAGGGTGAGGCGATAGCCCATAACCTGAGGACAATGTTTGGTCTAAAGGTGCCCATTATAACAGTGGTAACTGGTGAAGGTGGTTCAGGAGGAGCTCTTGCTATTGCTTGTTCAAATAAAATGTTCATGATGGAGAATTCTGCGTTCTATGTTGCAAGGTTCAAATTATTTTTTTTTCTTATACCAAAAAATAAAAAAATAAAAATAAAAAAAAAATAAATAAAAAAAAATCTTGCTTAGTTGCTCAGGCACTTGTTGAAGAACTGCCTTAGAAAGTTTTATGATCTAGAGTACCTTTCTGGTGTATAGTTTTGATACCCGTTTCACATGTAAATTATATATTAGGTCCATGTCTTCATTTAACACTGCATTCAAGCAAAACCTTCAGCACTTTATCAATAATGGAGTAACACTTAACAGAACCCAAAAATATTTTATTTTCCTATAATATATGTAGATCCTATAATAGATTTACTTTTTGTACCTTTCTCCCTGATCAGTCCTGAAGCCTGTGCTGCAATCTTGTGGAAATCCTCCCAAGCAGCTCCTAAGGTATTTGATTGGTTTGATTATTATACGTATTTGAGAACAAGACCGGCTTTGTCGAACTCTTAAAGTTTCTTATTGTAGGCTGCTGAGAAATTGAGAATCACAGCTCAAGAACATTATAGGCTCAAAATTGCTGATGGAGTCATCCCTGTAAGTACTTGTCTCTGTGAACCATGTGCTCTGAGTGCTTATAGAAATGGAAGCATTTTTACCCCTTAATCATCTCTCATTCAAAAGCCACGCCTTTTTGTTGCATGGCATCGCTTCATTTCCAGTTTATAATTAAACAAAAAGAAAGAAGAGAAAATGACTTTGTTGCCCCCATGCAACTTGCTCCTTGATAGAGCGTAATTGGTTTCTTGTTTTGAGGACTGTTTGGAGAGAGGAGCTCACATCGATTAATTAAGGGTTTGATCGTGAGTTTATAAGTAAGAAATACATCTCCATGGTATGAGACTTTTGGAGAAACCAAAAAGTAAAACCATGAGAGCTTATGCTCAAAGTAGATAATATCATATTATTGTGGAGGTTCGTGGTTCCTAACATTTTCAATGCCAATTATCCTGTTCCTTCTCTTTTACCCTTAGCAAAACAAGAGTAAACTAAAGTCCTTATCGAAACAAGAGTAAACTAAAGATTTATTGGTGCAGAAGTAAAACAAGAGCACTTGATAATTGTGAATAAGGAAAGAAGACGTTCAATTTTCTTATGATAAATTCAGCTGTGCCTATGGCTTCTCCTGCACATTGCTTATGTTATGTTGATAATTACTACTCACAGGAGCCTCTTGGTGGTGCACATGCTGATCCTGTATGGGCATCCCAACAAGTTAAGTTTGCAATAATCCAGGCAATGAAGGCAAGTATCTTTCACACCATGGCATTTGAAACCCAAGAAACTATAATATTCTATCTCATTATTAAAATATCTATCACTAGTCCAATAAAATCAACCTCAATAATCATATTCACCAATTGTCTATACATTGTAGGAAAATTATTTAGGAATTTTAAGAATAAATGGTTAGATATCTTAAGAATAAATTGTCTAGCCTCTACTATAAATACTCCTCCATCCTACCGATGTTTTTATCCAAAAAAAAAAATACAAAGCAAAGTGTAGTAGTATTCTACATACTGTTTTGTAATCTATTCTCGATTGGTCTTAATAAAAAATACAAATATTTCCCCCAAAGAGTTGGATTCAACTTGCCATTGTTTTGAAAAAAAGCTACTTTATTCTAACCTGTCATTTTCTTGCATTTTTGTCAATTAGAAGTTCTTCTCCCATTCTTCTGGAAAATTGAACCATTTGAGATAAGAAGATGAGCTCTTCCATATACTTCATGTGATTTCCTTCTAATAAAAGCTAAAATGGACTTTGTTTAGGAACTGTCAAACATGAGTTCAGAAGAGTTGATCCACCACAGAATGCTGAAGTACCGACGACCAACCTGCCAAAGCCTGGTGACATAGAGTCCGAACTTGAGGATCTAAAGAAGAAGATTCTAAAAGTAAAAGGCCCATCTGATCCAATCACTGCTCAAGCAATTGGGAAACTCAAACAAGATTTTGACAAAGAGATAACCAATGCATTCATCTCCATGGGCTTAGAACAAAAGCTTGAATCACTCCAGCTAGAACTCTCCAAAGCTTCAAATGGGTCATCTAAGCAACCACTGAGCAGAAGCCAGAAGGAAAAAGTAGACAAAATCATGCAAGAATTCAAGCAGAAATTATCAAAGCCAGGTTCCTATCTGGGTTTGAAACAGAAACTTGAAAAGCTAGACATGGTGTACAAGCTCATTGAGCAGAAGAAGAAAAGTGAAGAACTAAAAACAAAGATCAACAACAAAATCCCATCAGAGACAAAAGCAAAACTGAAACAATTGAAGGAAAATTGGGAGAATATCATCTCCAATGGTGCCCCAATGGACAAAGACCTCGAAGAAGAGCTCGAAAGAGTCAAGAAAGAGCTTGTCAATGTCTTAAAGACAGCAAATTTGGATGTCGTTGGAGTGGTGAAGAAGACAGCCGCCACCCCACCGGCCGAGGTGAGAGAGAAGGTGCGGCGTTTGAGAGAGGAGATCAATAGGGAGATTGAGAAGGGCATAGCAATGGCAGGGCTTGGTGGGAAGATTAAGGAGATGAAATCAAAAATGGCGGCGGATGGGTTGAATGTGAAAGAGGTTGACAAGCTGAAGGCTGAGATTAAGGAGAAGATTGTTGAAGCTTTGGAGGCATCTGGTTTGAAAGAGAAAGTTGAGAGCCTGAGAATGGAGCTGGCGTCGTCCATGGCGGCTACTGCAGAAGGTATGGTTGGTGTTGATAATGGCAGGTTTTAGATAATTGCATATAATACAATGGTTTTATATCTTGATATAGAGGCATGAATTATTGAGGCTTTATAAGCATTGATTCTATTCAATAATATAAGATTTGTAGTAGCTGATCGTGGTATTAGGTACACAAGAGTTCATGTTGTAGTTTTAAACGTTCATCGTTCGATAGTAAGTGTTAAATTGAAAATACAGTGAGATCAGAAGTTTAAATCTCGAATTTCTTAATTTTGAAGAATAGATGATTAGTCAAATTTTGAGACAAATTTTATAATATTATCATATTATGGTGTGAAAATATAAAAGAAAAAACTTTAAAATAAGTTATGAAATTTTTGCTAAGGTGTTATTTTGGTCTCTGAAATTTAAGAAACATTTAATATGTCGTTGAACTTTTAATATAATGTCTACTAAGCCTATAGATTTTCAATTTTGTGTTTAATAGGTTTTTGAATTATTCTACGTTTTTTTTATAATATAAACTTTATCATACATAAATTTAATTTTACATCTAAAAATTAATTAATTTTTTTAATGGGATATATATATAAAAAATTATTTATTATTTAATATTCTAATTTTTTATGGATTTATTGGATATAAAAATAGTTTAAAAACTAAATATTATAAATATAAAAATTGAGTAAAAAGGCATTAAAGTGGGTTCGTTGGAACATTTATGTATAATTTTGTTTTTTTTTTTTTAATGAAAATAATAATTATGAATCAACCAACAAACAAAAACATGCATTTCTTACATTGTAAATAAAAATTAAGAAATAATAATGAAAATATTGGATTTTTAAATTTTATTTTGCTAAAAAATTAATTTTATTTATTTATATGTTTCTTTTCCTTCACACACAACTGATGAGAGTTTGGAGGTTGAACCAATATTAGGATCACAATTTTCCAACTTAAATTTATTTTTAAACTTATAAAATTGTTTTTTTTTAATAATTTAGAGAAAATTAAAATTTAATCTTAAAATTTTAAAAATTAGAAATTTATTAAATTATAGGGATGAAATTTAGAATTTAAATTAATTACGTCAATATATATTTCATTTCAAACTCACGTGTAAAAGGGTTGGGTTGAGAGTCTGGACACTTTTTCCTCTGCTTTTTACCCGTTTCTTGTTTTATTTGAATTTTGGTTTGGTTTGTAACTTTAAGGCAATAACTTTAAAGAAAACGATCTAATATGGAAACTAAATATTGATATTATCAAGTGGCCTATCGAATCAGAGTCTCAGTCTCCTATCTGATTTTCTCGAGACATGCAGCGAAGACTCATTGCGCAATTTCCGCGTGCGTTTACGTTACCTTACAATATATACCCATAATAATTTATTTTCATTCTCTAAAAAATAATAATAATAAATAAAAAATATGCATTTAGAACAAAAAGAAAAAAAAAACATAATCTATATAATTTAATAAATATTATAAAATTAATTCTCAAATTTTCGTAGCTTCTAGGAAGCCCCTGAAAAATGGAGAAATTAGTAAACCCAGCACACAGAACGGGTAAGAAATGGAAAGAAAAGGAAAATTTGGGGTTATATGTAAAGTAAAAGTATAACAGGGACCATTCTGCAAAGTGGTAGACCCACTTCCTCGGATGCCCTAGGAGCTCTCCGATGGTAACTTCCATCTCATCCATCGTCTCTCTCTCTCTCTGCAAATGACCCAAAAACAACATTGACGAAAGAAAAACAGGCCGCTCTCATCTTCGTTTGAATCTGCCGCAGCTTCTACGATCAAAATCTTTACTTTAATTCTCTGTAAATTTTTCTGTTGCTGCAATTTCCTGCCATTTCTGCACCTAGATCTGTACAAATTTCTCTGTTTTTTTTTTTTT
>NW_019272353.1:0-4528 GCF_002738345.1 Cucurbita maxima | reverse complement strand
GTTTTTTTTTTTTTTTTTTTTTTTTTTTTTTTTTTTTTTTTTTTTTTTTTTTGCTATAGAAGGAGGCAAGTAGTTAATTTTGTAAATATGGTGGATCCCATTAGCAATAGGCATTTGGTATGGTAAATGTTTTTGAGTTTCTATTCCTGGTTTCATCTATCTGTCTGAGCGCCTCTGGTGATATTTTGCGCATATTTCATGTGACTGAAGACTTTGTGCATGCGGATGTTCTCACGATTTTATACCTAACTAAATTTCTTTTATCAACGTGAAAAGTTTTGGATTTTGGCAAGTTGTATTGCTTGGCTCAGATAGAAACTGATTATTATCATTTATGCATTTTTTTTATCTGCAGTTCACAAGATTGGAAGGCTAGGTTAAAGATTCCACCACCTGATACACGATATAAAACAGAGGTATCCTACTGATAATTTTCGTAATGCTCTACAGCCAGTTTATAGCATATCGACTGCTGAATGCTCATTGATCCGTATGCAGAGGAATGATAGATTAGTGTTATTTTGATATTTTAATTCTTCAATGTGCTTTCTGTCTAGTTCATGCAAACTATAAATTCTCATTGGCCTCTCTGTATGAAAGCACACCTAATTTTGTTACCTTCTGACTTGCTTATTAACCATTTTCAGGATGTGACGGCTACCAAAGGAAATGAATTTGAGGACTATTTTCTAAAACGTGAATTACTCATGGGAATCTATGAGAAAGGCTTTGAAAGACCATCTCCTATTCAAGAAGAAAGTATTCCGATCGCTTTAACTGGTAGTGATATTCTTGCTAGAGCGAAGAACGGAACTGGAAAGACAGCTGCATTTTGCATTCCCGCCTTAGAAAAGATTGATCAGGATAACAATGTAATCCAAGGTTTGTTTTGAACCTACATTAAGAGTCTTATATTATTTCTAAACACATACCCATTATATTGAGATTCATTCTAATATTCAAATTCTAAATAGCATTATTGCTATCCCAAACATTCTCAATGCACGGCAGTTCAACCTGAGTTTTTTCATCAGGCATCAAAATTCTTCCCAACAACATTCTTCCTTTGTTGCCCCCTTCTTCCACCAGAGCATTGATTCTGGCCACAGAGCTGGTGCTCATGTTGAATCTCATTCTTGAGGTCTTCCCATGTTTAAGACATGAAACCAGTATCTTGTTAATGTCCAAAGGAAAAAGAAATGTCACTTGCAAGTTGTAAATCATGAGATAGATTCTGTTCTTTCCTTAAAAAAAAACACCTTCCACAAGACTAACCTCTTGAGTTCTATGCATTAATCGACTCAGTTTGCCCACCCCACGGTGAAAAGAAATGGTGAAGGCATTTTGTCTAGGGCCTGTGCTAATTTCAACCTCTACTATTATTTTATACGCCCCAATAATTTATTTTATGACTAATTTTAAAACGTGTCATTTCATTTTTCCACTAGGCACAGGAGATGATTGGTCAAAATGCTGTTATGCCACATTTTGATGGCAATATTGATTCCTATCTCAGTTTGTTTTGTTCACTTGTTTGACATTTGTTTTAACTTTCTATGTGAACAGTTGTTATCCTCGTTCCAACTCGAGAGTTGGCTCTTCAAACTTCACAAGTGTGCAAGGAACTCGGAAAGAATTTGAATATTCAAGTTATGGTTACAACAGGTGGTACCAGTTTAAAGGATGATATCATGCGACTATATCAACCAGTTCATTTATTAGTTGGAACTCCAGGAAGAATATTAGATCTTGCAAAAAAGGGTGTTTGTGTGCTGAAAGATTGTTCTATGCTTATCATGGATGAGGTAATTACATGAGATATGAATGCAATAATAAATACTGAAAGATTGTTCTATGCTTATCATGGATGAGGTAATTACATGAGATATGAATGCAATAATAAATAAGTGACTTTGTGTCGATATCATTATATTTTTCAGTAGGAATTAATCCTATAATATTGCAATGGTAGGGTTATATCAACTAAATGATTGTTTGACTAGATTATAGATTGATCATTGAACAATGACATTGGCGGCAAGTATATCAACTAAATGATTGTTTGACTAGATTATAGATTGATCATTGAACAATGACATTGGCGGCAAGTATTAATTGCAATCTATCCTTGTGTACTTGAGAATCATGTTGAAGGAATCTAGTGTTAGGAAGTTTTACAACATAGTATGTAGTTAATTTGTTTTCTCTCTCTAGTTCCTACTGTTTTTACCTCATCAACTGTTCTCAGGATTGGTAAAAGATGTAATATTTCCATCATGAGTTACTGCTGTTATAACTTCTACCGTTTTATGCTTACTCCAACATTTTAATATTTTTTTTTAAAACCCGAGTTTTTTCTTGATACACTGTAGACGACTCAGTTTTGCTTGGGACTGTCCTCTCCCTGCCTTTATCACCATCCCTTTCATTTGCTCAAGCATTATCTTGTCTCTTATACATGTTGCATAGTAGTGTGATGTGTCAAATTTATGTTTTTATTTTCTTACCTAGTTCTCATTTCCCCCCAAGAATTAGTGTATGGTTGCTATTGCTGAAAGAAAGCTTTCATGTTCTTGAGTAAATAAATCTTTGGGGTAGTACTAGAAGTTAAGGTTACCACATTCAGGAATATATGCCTATCGATCAAATTTATCTTGGCTCAATAGTTTAACTTGTTGCAACAAACTAATCATTTTGTTGTTCTGTTTTTCAGGCAGACAAGCTCTTGTCTCCAGAGTTCCAACCCTCAATAGAGCAGCTGATACGCTTTTTGCCTGCAAATCGGCAGGTTCTTATGTATTCCGCTACCTTTCCCGTTACTGTGAAGGACTTCAAAGATAGATATCTTCACAGGCCCTATATTATAAACTTAATGGACGAGCTCACTCTAAAGGGTATCACCCAATTCTATGCATTTGTTGAAGAAAGACAAAAAGTGCACTGCCTTAATACTCTTTTCTCTAAGGTTTGATCCCAAGCAAGCTAATTATTTTTCTTGATTTCCTCCGACTACATTCTCTTTTCCTGTGTAAATCACAAAGTTAATGTTTCTATCTGCAGCTGCAAATTAACCAGTCAATTATCTTCTGCAATTCGGTAAATCGAGTTGAGTTGTTAGCCAAAAAAATTACTGAACTTGGTTATTCTTGTTTCTATATTCATGCAAAGATGCTGCAAGATCATCGTAACAGAGTATTTCATGACTTCCGAAATGGTGCATGCAGAAATCTCGTTTGTACTGGTATGCCAAGATGTTTGCTTCTTTTATCTAAAACTTGATCATGAGTTATTCGACTACAACCCATCCATAGGAAGGAGATTAGAATAACACACTCCGGCTTGTTATCAACAAGCGTAGACGCCGTAGAGAATGAAATGTGGCCCATGCCGGATTAATCGTATTCTGGGCCGGCCGTCAATTCCTTTGAGTTTCGGTCTTGCGACCATTTGTGTGCGCATAGTTATCCATGCATACAGCATGACTTTTTTGTTTTAAAAAAATAATTTTAAATTTGAAACATCCTTTCTTTATTGCATCTTTTTAAACTGTACATTTTTCTTTTCCCTTTTTTCAACATACATATCTTGTACACAGTTACATGCCAAAAGAAAATCTATAAAACTATCCCATTTGTTCTGAACTAATTTCTTTTGATATGGGATGCACTTGCAGATTTATTTACAAGAGGAATAGACATTCAAGCAGTAAACGTCGTTATTAACTTCGATTTCCCCAAGAATTCAGAGACGTATCTACACAGGGTATGTGTCACATTCAGTTCCTGTTGATTATCATTATTATTACTTATTTACCTCTCAAATCTTTTAAAATTGTTCACTTGCAGGTTGGACGATCTGGAAGGTTTGGACACCTTGGGTTAGCTGTGAATTTAATCACCTATGAGGATCGTTTCAATTTGTATGTTTTTTTTCTTTTAAAAGAATATTTTGGTTGATTACTGCCGTTTGCCATCATACATTCAGATTCACTGAAATGTGATTCTCCATACTTCAGGTACAGGATTGAACAAGAACTTGGAACGGAAATAAAACAAATACCACCCCATATTGACCAGGCAATCTACTGCCGGTAATTTGTGGTGGGCATTGGATCCCAGGGTAAACAATTGGCAGCAGGTAAAAATCGTACTGTGCTACCTAATTCTCCTTCATTATTGTACAAACACACTCACGTTTGCATATACATATTTATTGAAAAACCGATAGGCATACCTCTAGGGAAACGATAGAAATGTCTCTAGGATATTGATGGGAATACCTCTAGGGTATAGATGCTAGAAAAATTATTAGGATCAAGTAAATTACACGCTAGCTAAGGAGATGGTAATAAATAGAATGAGGGGAGTGAATTTCATACAACAATGAAATTGTTTCTTCTATAAAAAAAAAAAAAAGACAGGATTTTTATTACTTCAATTTACAGTAGCCAACAATCTTGTTTAGGTATTATGGTTTGTTATATTTAGGAGTTATTAGGCACCTCAGTGGCAGGTAGGTTGATATTATG
>NW_019272352.1:43278-45059 GCF_002738345.1 Cucurbita maxima | reverse complement strand
CTTATCATTCCAAACAATACTTTCGAAAAATGTGGATCGTGACTCGGTTTTTTTAGCACGTACTAAAAACTTCCCTGTTCGGTTTTCCGAAGAAGGGTTCGATTTGACGAACTCATTTACTGTTTTATGCACTCCGTTTCTTAGAAATAATATTCTAAATCATCAAGCCTTATCATTCCTCACAAAACTTTCGAAAAATGTCGACCGTGACTCGGTTTTTTTAGCACGTACTAACAACTTCCCTGTTTGGGTTTCCGAAGAAGGGTTCGATTTGACGAACTCTTTTACTGTTTTATGCACTCCGTTTCTTAGAAATAATATTCTAAATCATCAAGCCTTATCATTCCTCACAAAAATTTCGAAAAACGTCGACCGTGACTCGGTTTTTTAGCACGTACTAAAAACTTCCCTGTTTGGGTTTCCGAAGAAGGGTTCGATTTAAAGTACTCTTTGACTGTTTTATGCACTCCGTTTCTTAGAAATAATATTCTAAATCATCAAGCCTTATCATTCCAAACAAAACTTTCGAAAAATGTGGACCGTGACTCGGTTTTTTTAGCACGTACTAAAAACTTCCCTGTTCGGGTTTCCGAAGAAGGGTTCGATTTAACGAACTCTTTTACTATTTTATGCACTCCGTTTCTTAGAAATAATATTCTAAATCATCAAGCCTTATCATTCCTCACAAAACTTTCGAAAAATGTCGACCGTGACACGGTTTTTTTAGCACGTACTAACAACTTCCCTGTTCGGTTTTCCGAAGAATGGTTCGATTTGACGAAGTCTTTTACTGTTTTATGCACTCCGTTTCTTAGAAATAATATTCTAAATCATCAAGCTTTATCATTCCTCACAAAACTTTCGAAAAATGTGGACCGTGACTCGGTTTTTTTAGCACGTACTAAAAACTTCCCTGTTCGGGTTTCCGAAGAAGGGTTCGATTTGACGAACTCTTTTACTGTTTTATGCACTTCGTTTCTTAGAAATAATATTCTAAATCATCAAGCCGTATCATTCCTCAAAAAACTTTCGAAAAATGTCGACCGTGACACGGTTTTTTTAGCACGTACTAACAATTTCCCTGTTTGAGTTTCCGAAGAAGGGTTCGGTTTGACGAACTCTTTTACTGTTTTATGCACTCCGTTTCTTAGATATAATATTCTAAATCATCAAGCCTTATCATTCCTCACAAAAATTTCGAAAAACGTCGACCGTTACTCGGTTTTTTAGCACGTACTAAAAACTTCCCTGTTTGGGTTTCCGAAGAAGGGTTCGATTTAAAGTAATCTTTGACTGATTTATGCACTCCGTTTCTTAGAAGTATTATACTAAATAATCAAGCCTTATCATTCCAAACAAAACTTTCGAAAAATGTGGACCGTGACTCGGTTTTTTTAGCACGTACTAAAAACTTCCCTGTTCGGGTTTCCGAAGAAGGGTTCGATTTCACGAACTCTTTTACTGTTTTATGCACTCCGTTTCTTAGAAATAATATTCTAAATCATCAAGCCGTATCATTCCTCACAAAACTTTCGAAAAATGTCGACCGTGACACGGTTTTTTTAGCACGTACTAACAACTTCCCTGTTTGGGTTTCCGAAGAAGGGTTCGGTTTGACGAACTCTTTTACTGTTTTATGCACTCCGTTTCTTAGATATAATATTATAAATCATCAAGCCTTATCATTCCTCACAAAAATTTCGAAAAACGTCGACCGTGACTCGGTTTTTTAGCACGTACTAAAAACTTCCCTGTTTGGGTTTCCGAAGAAGGGTTCGATT
>NW_019272352.1:40341-43210 GCF_002738345.1 Cucurbita maxima | reverse complement strand
TTCTTAGAAGTAATATACTAAATCATCAAGCCTTATCATTCCAAACAAAACTTTCGAAAAACGTGGACCGTGACTCGGTTTTTTTAGCACGTACTAAAAACTTCCCTGTTCGGGTTTCCGAAGAAGGGTTCGATTTCACGAACTCTTTTACTGTTTTATGCACTCCGTTTCTTAGAAATTATATTCTAAATCATCAAGCCGTATCATTCCTCACAAAACTTTCGAAAAATGTCGACCGTGACACGGTTTTTTTAGCACGTACTAACAATTTCCCTGTTTGGGTTTCCGAAGAAGGGTTCGGTTTGACGAACTCTTTTACTGTTTTATGCACTCCGTTTCTTAGATATAATATTCTAAATCATCAAGCCTTATCATTCCTCACAAAAATTTCGAAAAACGTCGACCGTGACTGGGTTTTTTAGCACGTACTAAAAACTTCCCTGTTTGGGTTTCTGAAGAAGGGTTCGATTTAAAGTACTCTTTGACTGTTTTATGCACTCCGTTTCTTAGAAGTAATATACTAAATCATCAAGCCTTATCATTCCAAACAAAACTTTCGAAAAACGTGGACCGTGACTCGGTTTTTTTAGCACGTACTAAAAACTTCCCTGTTCGGGTTTCCGAAGAAGGGTTCGATTTCACGAACTCTTTTACTGTTTTATGCACTCCGTTTCTTAGAAATAATATTCTAAATCATGAAGCCGTATCATTCCTCACAAAACTTTCGAAAAATGTCGACCGTGACACGGTTTTTTTAGCACGTACTAACAACTTCCCTGTTTGGGTTTCCGAAGAAGGGTTCGGTTTGACGAACTCTTTTACNTCCGAAGAAGGGTTCGATTTCACGAACTCTTTTACTGTTTTATGCACTCCGTTTCTTAGAAATTATATTCTAAATCATCAAGCCGTATCATTCCTCACAAAACTTTCGAAAAATGTCGACCGTGACACAGTTTTTTTAGCACGTACTAACAATTTCCCTGTTTGGGTTTCCGAAGAAGGGTTCGGTTTGACGAACTCTTTTACTGTTTTATGCACTCCGTTTCTTAGATATAATATTCTAAATCATCAAGCCTTATCATTCCAAACAATACTTTCGAAAAATGTGGACCGTGACTCGGTTTTTTTAGCACGTACTAAAAACTTCCCTGTTCGGTTTTCCGAAGAAGGGTTCGGTTTGACGAACTCTTTGACTGTTTTATGCACTCCGTTTCTTAGAAATAATATTCTAAATCATCAAGCCTTATGATTCCTCACAAAACTTTCGAAAAATGTCGACCGTGACACGGTTTTTTTAGCACGTACTAAAAACTTCCCTGTTCGGTTTTCCGAAGAAGGGTTCGATTTAACGAACTCTTTTACTGTTTTATGCACTCCGTTACTTAGAAATAATATTCGAAATCATCAAGCCGTATCATTTCTCACAAAACTTTCGAAAAATGTCGACCGTGACACGGTTTTTTTAGCACGTACTAACAACTTCCCTGTTTGGGTTTCCGAAGAAGGGTTCGATTTGACGAACTCTTTGACTGTTTTATGCACTCCGTTTCTTAGAAATAATATTCTAAATCATCAAGCCTTATGATTCCTCACAAAACTTTCGAAAAATGTCGACCTTGACACGGTTTTTTTAGCACGTACTAACAACTTCCCTGTTTGGGTTTCCGAAGAAGGGTTCGGTTTGACGAACTCTTTTACTGTTTTATGCACTCCGTTTCTTAGANATGTCGACCGTGACACGGTTTTTTTAGCACGTACTAACAACTTCCCTGTTTGGGTTTCCGAAGAAGGGTTCGATTTGACGAACTCTTTGACTGTTTTATGCACTCCGTTTCTTAGAAATAATATTCTTAATCATCAAGCCTTATGATTCCTCACAAAACTTTCGAAAAATGTCGACCGTGACACGGTTTTTTTCGCACGTACTAACAACTTCCCTGTTTGGGTTTCCGAAGAAGGGTTCGGTTTGACGAACTCTTTTACTGTTTTATGCACTCCGTTTCTTAGATATAATATTCTAAATCATCAAGCCTTATCATTCCTCACAAAAATTTCGAAAAACGTCGTTCGTGACTCGGTTTTTTAGCACGTAATAAAAACTTCCCTGTTTGGGTTTCCGAAGAAGGGTTCGATTCAAAGTAATCTATGACTGTTTTATGCACTCCGTTTCTTAGAAATAATATTCTAAATCATCAAGCCTTATCATTCTAAACAATACTTTCGAAAAATGTGGATCGTGACTCGGTTTTTTTAGCACGTACTAAAAACTTCCCTGTTCGGTTTTCCGAAGAAGGGTTCGATTTGACGAACTCTTTTACTGTTTTATGCACTCCGTTTCTTAGAAATAATATTCTAAATCATCAAGCCGTATCATTCCAAACAAAACTTTCGAAAAATGTCGACCGTGACACGGTTTTTTTAGCACGTACTAACAACTTCCCTGTTTGGGTTTCCGAAGAAGGGTTCGATTCAAAGTAATCTTTGACTGTTTTATGCACTCCGTTTCTTAGAAATAATATTCTAAATCATCAAGCCTTATCATTCCTCACAAAAATTTCGAAAAACGTCGACCGTGACTCGGTTTTTTAGCACGTACTAAAAACTTCCCTGTTTGGGTTTCCGAAGAAGGGTTCGATTCAAAGTAATCTTTGACTGTTTTATGCACTCCGTTTCTTAGAAATAATATTCTAAATCATCAAGCCTTATCATTCCAAACAATACTTTCGAAAAATGTGGATCGTGACTAAATCATCAAGCCTGATCATTCCAAACAAAACTTTCGAAAAATGTGGACCGTGACTCGGTTCTTTTAGCACGTACTAAAAACTTCCCTGTTCGGGTTTCCGAAGAAGGGTTCGATTTGACGAAC
>NW_019272352.1:37330-37609 GCF_002738345.1 Cucurbita maxima | reverse complement strand
AACTTCCCTGTTTGGGTTTCCGAAGAAGGGTTCGATTTAAAGTACTCTTTGACTGTTTTATGCACTCCGTTTCTTAGAAATAATATACTAAATCATCAAGCCTTATCATTACTCACAAAACTTTCGAAAAATGTGGACCGTGACTCGGTTTTTTAGCACGTACTAAAAACTTCCCTGTTTGGGTTTCCGAAGAAGGGTTCGATTTAAAGTACTCTTTAACTGTTTTATGCACTCCGTTTCTTAGAAATAATATTCTAAATCATCAAGCCTTATCATTCC
>NW_019272352.1:36010-37320 GCF_002738345.1 Cucurbita maxima | reverse complement strand
TAGAAATAATATTCTAAATCATCAAGCCTTATCATTCCAAACAAAACTTTCGAAAAATGTCGACCGTGACACGGTTTTTTTAGCACGTACTAACAACTTCCCTGTTTGGGTTTCCGAAGAAGGGTTTGATTTGACGAACTCTTTGACTGTTTTATGCACTCCGTTTCTTAGAAATAAAATTCTAAATCATCAAGCCTTATCATTCCTCACAAAACTTTCGAAAAATGTTGACCGTGACACGGTTTTTTTAGCACGTACTAACAACTGCCCTGTTTGGGTTTCCGAAGAAGGGTTCGGTTTGACGAACTCTTTTACTGTTTTATGCACTCCGTTTCTTAGATATAATATTCTAAATCATCAAACCTTATCATTCCTTACAAAAATTTCGAAAAACGTCGACCGTGACTCGGTTTTTTAGATCGTACTAAAAACTTCCCTGTTTGGGTTTCCGAAGAAGGGTTCGATTTAAAGTACTCTTTGACTTTTTTATGCACTCTGTTTCTTAGAAGTAATATACTAAATCATCAAGCCTTATCATTCCAAACAAAACTTTCGAAAAATGTGGACCGTGACTCGGTTCTTTTAGCACGTACTAAAAACTTCCCTGTTCAGTTTTCCGAAGAAGGGTTCGATTTGACGAACTCTTTTACTGTTTTATGCATTTCGTTTCTTAGAAATAATATTCTAAATAATCAAGCCTTATCATTCCTCACAAAACTTTCGAAAAATGTGGACCGTGACTCGGTTTTTTTAGGACGTACTAAGAACTTCCCTGTTTAGGTTTCCGAAGAAGGGTTCGGTTTGACGAACTCTTTTACTGTTTTATGCATTCCGTTTCTTAGATATGGTTTCCGAAGAAGGGTTCGGTTTGACGAACTCTTTTACTGTTTTATGCATTCCGTTTCTTAGATATAATATTCTAAATCATCAAGCCTTATCATTCCTCACAAAACTTTCGAAAAATGTGGACCGTGACTCGGTTTTTTAGCACGTACTAAAAACTTCCCAGTTAAGGTTTTCGAAGAAGGGTTCGATTTAAAGTACTCTTTGACTGTTTCATGCACTCCGTTTCTTAGAAATAATATTCGAAATCATCAAGCCTTATCATTCCAAACAATACTTTCGAAAAATGTGGACCGTGACTCGGTTTTTTTAGCACGTACTAAAAACTTCCCTGTTCGGTTTTCCGAAGAAGGGTTCGGTTTGACGAACTCTTTTACTGTTTTATGCACTCTGTTTCTTAGAAATAATATTCTAAATCATCAAGCCTTATCATTCCTCACAAAACTTTCGAAAAATGTCGACCGTGA
>NW_019272352.1:33294-35187 GCF_002738345.1 Cucurbita maxima | reverse complement strand
GGTTTCCGAAGAAGGGTTCGATTTGACGAACTCTTTTACTGTTTTATGCACTCCGTTTCTTAGAAATAATATTCTAAATCATCAAGCCTTATCATTTCTCACAAAACTTTCGAAAAATGTCGACCGTTACTCGGTTTTTTTAGCACGTACTAACAACTTCCCTGTTTGGGTTTCCGAAGAAGGGTTCGATTTGACGAACTCTTTGACTGTTTTATGCACTCCGTTTCTTAGAAATAATATTCTAAATCATCAAGCCTTATCATTCCTCACAAAACTTTCGAAAAATGTCGACCGTGACACGGTTTTTTTAGCACGTACTAACAACTTCCCTGTTTGGGTTTCCGAAGAATAGTTTGATTTGACGAACTCTTTGACTGTTTTATGCACTCCGTTTCTTAGAAATAATATTCTAAATCATCAAGCCTTATCATTCCTCACAAAACTTTCGAAAAATGTCGACCGTGACACGGTTTTTTTAGCACGTACTAACAACTTCCCTGTTTGGGTTTCCGAAGAAGGGTTCGATTTAAAGTACTCTTTGACTGTATTATGCACTCCGTTTCTTAGAAATAATATTCTAAATCATCAAGCCTTATCATTCCAAACAAAACTTTCAAAAAATGTGGACCGTGACTGAGTTTTTTTAGCATGTACTAAAAACTTCCCTGTTCGGGTTTCCGAAGAAGGGTTCGATTTAACGAACTCTTTTACTGTTTTATGCACTCTGTTTCTTAGAAATAATATTCTAAATCATCAAGCCTTATCATTCCTCACAAAACTTTCGAAAAATGTGGACCGTGACTCGGTTTTTTAGCACGTACTAAAAAACTTCCCTGTTTGGGTTTCCGAAGAAGGGTTCGTTTTAAAGTACTCTTTTACTGTTTTATGCACTTTGTTTCTTAGATATAATATTCTAAATCATCAAGCCTTATCATTCCTCAAAAAACTTTCGAAAAATGTGGACCATGACTCGGTTTTTTTAACACGTACTGAAAACTTCCCTGTTCGGTTTTCCGAAGAAGGGTTCGATTTGACGAACTCTTTTACTGTTTTATGCACTCCGTTTATTAGAAATAATATTCTAAATCATCAAGCCTTATCATTCCTCAAAAAACTGTCGAAAAATGTCGACCGTGACTCGGTTTTTTTAGCACGTACTAAAAACTTCCCTGTTCGGTTTTCCGAAGAAGGGTTTGATTTGACGAACTCTTTTACTGTTTTATGCACTCTGTTTCTGAGAAATAATATTCTAAATCATCAAGCCTTATCATTCCTCACAAAAATTTCGAAAAACGTCGACCGTGACTCGGTTTTTTTAGCACGTACTAAAAACTTCCCTGTTTGGGTTTCCGAAGAAGGGTTCGATTTAAAGTACTCTTTGACTGTTTTATGCACTCCGTTTCTTAGAAATAATATTCTAAATCATCAAGCCTTATCATTCCAAACAAAACTTTCGAAAAATGTGGACCGTGACTCGGTTTTTTTAGCACGTACTAAAAACTTCCCTGTTCGGGTTTCCGAAGAAGGGTTCGATTTGACGAACTCTTTTACTGTTTTATGCACTCCGTTTCTTAGAAATAATATTCTAAATCATCAAGCCTTATCATTCCTCACAAAACTTTCGAAAAATGTCGACCGTGACTCGGTTTTTTTAGCACGTACTAAAAACTTCCCTGTTTGGGTTTCCGAAGAAGGGTTCGATTTAAAGTACTCTTTGACTGTTTTATGCACTCCGTTTCTTAGAAATAATATTCTAAATCATCAAGCCTTATCATTCCAAACAAAACTTTCGAAAAATGTGGACCGTGACTCGGTTTTTTTAGCACGTACTAAAAACTTCCCTGTTCGGGTTTCCGAAGAAGGGTTCGATTTCACGAACTCTTTTACTGTTTT
>NW_019272352.1:22336-31862 GCF_002738345.1 Cucurbita maxima | reverse complement strand
GACAGTATTATGCACTCCGTTTCTTAGAAATAATATTCTAAATCATCAAGCCTTATCATTCCAAACAAAACTTTCAAAAAATGTGGACCGTGACTCGGTTTTTTTAGCACGTACTAAAAACTTCCCTATTCGGGTTTCCGAAGAAGGGTTCGATTTAACGAACTCTTTTACTGTTTTATGCACTCCGTTTCTTAGAAATAATANAAATGTGGACCGTGACTCGGTTTTTTTAGCACGTACTAAAAACTTCCCTGTTCGGGTTTCCGAAGAAGGGTTCGATTTGACGAACTCTTTTACTGTTTTATGCACTCCGTTTCTTAGAAATAATATTCTAAATCATCAAGCCTTATCATTCCTCACAAAACTTTCGAAAAATGTCGACCGTGACACGGTTTTTTTAGCACGTACTAACAACTTCCCTGTTTGGGTTTCCGAAGAAGGGTTTGATTTGACGAACTCTTTGATTGTTTTATGCACTCCGTTTCTTAGAAATAAAATTCTAAATCATCAAGCCTTATCATTCCTCACAAAACTTTCGAAAAATGTTGACCGTGACACGGTTTTTTTAGCACGTACTAACAACTTCCCTATTTGGGTTTCCGAAGAAGGGTTCGGTTTGACGAACCCTTTGACTGTTTTAAGCACTCCGTTTCTTAGAAATAATATTCTAAATCATCAAGCCTTATCCTTCCTCACAAAAATTTCGAAAAACGTCGACCGTGACTCGGTTTTTTAGCACGTACTAAAAACTTCCCTGTTTGGGTTTCCAAAGAAGAGTTCGTTTTAAAGTACTCTTTGACAGTATTATGCACTCCGTTTCTTAGAAATAATATTCTAAATCATCAAGCCTTATCATTCCTCACAAAACTTTCGAAAGATGTGGACCGTGACTCGGTTTTTTAGCACGTACTAAAAAACTTCCCTGTTTGGGTTTCCGAAGAAGGGTTCGTTTTAAAGTACTCTTTTACTGTTTTATGCACTTCGTTTCTTAGATATAATATTCTAAATCATCAAGCCTTATCATTCCTCACAAAACTTTCGAAAAATGTGGACCGTGACTCGGTTTTTTAGCACATACTAAAAACTTCCCAGTTAGGGTTTTCGAAGAAGGGTTCGATTTAAAGTACTCTTTGACTGTTTTATGCACTCCGTTTTTTAGAAATAATATTCTAAATCATCAAGCCTTATCATTCCAAACAATACTTTCGAAAAATGTGAACCGTGACTCGGTTTTTTTAGCACGTACTAAAAACTTCCCTGTTCGGTTTTCCGAAGAAGGGTTTGATTTGACGAACTCTTTTACTGTTTTATGCACTCCGTTTCTTAGAAATAATATTCTAAATCATCAAGCCTTATCATTCCTCACAAAACTTTCGAAAAATGTCGACCGTGACTCGGTTTTTTTAGCACGTACTAACAACTTCCCTGTTTGGGTTTCCGAAGAAGGGTTCGATTTGAAGAACCCTTTGACTGTTTTAAGCACTCCGTTTCTTAGAAATAATATTCTAAATCATCAAGCCTTATCCTTCCTCACAAAAATTTCGAAAAACGTCGACCGTGACTCGGTTTTTTAGCACGTACTAAAAACTTCCCAGTTTGGGTTTTCGAAGAAGGGTTCGTTTTAAAGTACTCTTTGACTGTTTTATGCACTCCGTTTCTTAGATATAATATTCTAAATCATCAAGCCTTATCATTCCTCACAAAAATTTCGAAAAACGTCGACCGTGACTCGGTTTTTTAGCACGTACTAAAAACTTCCCTGTTTGGGTTTCCGAAGAAGGGTTCGATTTAAAGTACTCTTTGACTGTTTTATGCACTCCGTTTCTTAGAAATAATATTCTAAATCATCAAGCCTTATCATTCGAAACAAAACTTTCGAAAAATGTGGATCGTGACTCGGTTTTTTTAGCACGTACTAAAAACTTCCCTGTTTGGGTTTCCAAAGNACTCGGTTTTTTAGCACGTACTAAAAACTTCCCTGTTCGGGTTTCCGAAGAAGGGTTCGATTTAACGAACTCTTTTACTGTTTTATGCACTCCGTTTCTTAGAAATAATATTCTAAATCATCAAGCCTTATCATTCCTCACAAAACTTTCGAAAAATGTGGACCGTGACTCGGTTTCTTAGCACGTACTAAAAAACTTCCCTGTTTGGGTTTCCGAAGAAGGGTTCGTTTTAAAGTACTCTTTTACTGTTTTATGCACTCCGTTTCGTAGATATAATATTCTAAATCATCAAGCCTTATCATTACTCACAAAACTTTCGAAAAATGTGGACCGTGACTCGGTTTTTTAGCACGTACTAAAAACTTCCCAGTTTGGGTTTTCGAAGAAGGGTTCGATTTCAAGTACTCTTTGACTGTTTTATGCACTCCGTTTCCTACAAATAATATTCTAAATCATCAAGCCTTATCATTCCAAACAATACTTTCGAAAAATGTGGACCGTGACTCGGTTTTTTTAGCACGTACTAACAACTTCCCTGTTTGGGTTGCCGAAGAAGGGTTCGATTTAAAGTACTCTTTTACTGTTTTATGCACTCCGTTTCTTAGATATAATATTCTAAATCATCAAGCCTTATCATTCCTCACAAAACTTTCGAAAAATGTGGACCGTTACCGGTTTTTTAGCACGTACTAAAAACTTCCCAGTTTGGGTTTTCGAAGAAGGGTTCGTTTTAAAGTACTCTTTGACTGTTTTATGCACTCCGTTTCTTAGAAATAATATTCTAAATCATCAAGCCTTATCATTCCAAACAAAACTTTCGAAAAATGTGGATCGTGACTCAGTTTTTTTAGCACGTACTAAGAACTTCCCTGTTCGGGTTTCCGAAGAAGGGTTCGATTTGACGAACTCTTTTACTGTTTTATGCACTCCGTTTCTTAGAAATAATATTCTAAATCATCAAGCCTTATCATTCCTCAAAAAACTTTCGAAAAATGTCGACCGTGACTCGGTTTTTTTAGCACGTACTAAAAACTTTCCTGTTTTGGTTTCCGAAGAAGAGTTCGATATAAAGTACTCTTTGACTGTATTATGCACTTCGTTTCTCACAAATAATATTCTAAATCATCAAGCCTTATCATTCCAAACAATACTTTCGAAAAATGTGGACCGTGACTCGGTTTTTTTAGCACGTACTAAAAACTTCCCTGTTCGGTTTTCCGAAGAAGGGTTTGATTTGACGAACTCTTTTACTGTTTTATGCACTCCGTTTCTTAGAAATAATATTCTAAATCATCAAGCCTTATCATTCCTCACAAAACTGTCGAAAAATGTTCACCGTGACTCGGTTTTTTTAGCACGTACTAACAACTTCCCTGTTTCGGTTTCCGAAGAAGGGTTCGTTTTAAAGTACTCTTTTACTGTTTTATGCACTCCGTTTCTTAGAAATAATATTCTAAATCATCAAGCCTTATCATTCCTCACAAAACTTTCGAAAAATGTCGACCGTGACACGGTTTTTTTAGCACGTACTAACAACTTCCCTGTTTGGGTTTCCGAAGAAGGGTTCGTTTTAAAGTACTCTTTTACTGTTTTATGCACTCCGTTTCTTAGATATAATATTCTAAATCATCAAGCCTTATCATTCCTCACAAAACTTTCGAAAAATGTGGACCGTGACTCAGATTTTTAGCACGTACTAAAAACTTCCCAGTTTGGGTTTTCGAAGAAGGGTTCGTTTTAAAGTACTCTTTGACTGTTTTATGCACTCCGTTTCTTAGAAATAATATTCTAAATCATCAAGCCTTATCATTCCAAACAAAACTTTCGAAAAATGTGGATCGTGACTCAGTTTTTTTAGCACGTACTAAGAACTTCCCTGTTCGGGTTTCCGAAGAAGGGTTCGATTTGACGAACTCTTTTACTGTTTTATGCACTCCGTTTCTTAGAAATAATATTCTAAATCATCAAGCCTTATCATTCCTGAAAAAACTTTCGAAAAATGTCAACCGTGACTCGGTTTTTTTAGCACGTACTAAAAACTTCCCTGTTTTGGTTTCCGAAGAAGAGTTCGATTTAAAGTACTCTTTGACTGTATTATGCACTCCGTTTCTTACAAATAATATTCTAAATCATCAAGCCTTATCATTCCTCACAAAACTGTCGAAAAATGTCGACCGTGACTCGGTTTTTTTAGCACGTACTAAGAACTTCCCTGTTCGGGTTTCCGAAGAAGGGTTCGATTTGATGAACTCTTTTACTGTTTTATGCACTCCATTTCTTAGAAATAATATTCTAAATCATCAAGCCTTATCATTCCTCACAAAACTGTCGAAAAATGTCGACCGTGACTCGGTTTTTTTAGCACGTACTAAGAACTTCCCTGTTCGGGTTTCCGAAGAAGGGTTCGATTTGATGAACTCTTTTACTGTTTTATGCACTCCATTTCTTAGAAATAATATTCTAAATCATCAAGCCTTATCATTCCTCACAAAACTGTCGAAAAATGTCGACCGTGACTCGGTTTTTTTAGCACGTACTAACAACTTCCCTGTTTGGGTTGCCGAAGAAGGGTTCGATTTGAAGAACTCTTTGACTGTTTTATGCACTCCGTTTCTTAGAAATAATATTCTAAATCATCAAGCCTTATCATTCCTCACAAAACTTTCGAAAAATGTCGACCGTGACACGGTTTTTTTAGCACGTACTAACAACTTCCCTTTTTGGGTTTCCGAAGAAGGAAATTTGACGAACTCTTTGACTGTTTTATGCACTCCGTTTCTTAGAAATAATATTCTAAATCATCAAGCCTTATCATTCCTCACAAAACTTTCGAAAAATGTGGACCGTGACTCGGTTTTTTAGCACGTACTAAAAAACTTCCCTGTTTGGGTTTCCGAAGAAGGGTTCGTTTTAAAGTACTCTTTTACTTTTTTATGCACTCCGTTTCTTAGATATAATATTCTAAATCATCAAGCCTTATCATTCCTCACAAAACTTTCGAAAAATGTGGACCGTGACTCGGTTTTTTAGCACGTACTAAAAACTTCCCTGTTTGGGTTTCCGAAGAAGGGTTCGTTTTAAAGTACTCTTTGACTGCTTTATGCACTCCGTTTCTTAGAAATAATATTCTAAATGATCAAGCCTTATCATTCCTCACAAAACTTTCGAAAAATGTCGACCGTGACTCGGTTTTTTAGCACGTACTAAAAACTTCCCTGTTCGGGTTTCCGAAGAAGGGTTCGTTTTAAAGTACTCTTTGACTGCTTTATGCACTCCGTTTCTTAGAAATAATATTCTAAATCATCAAGCCTTATCATTCCTCAAAAAACTTTCGAAAAATGTCGACCGTGACTCGGTTTTTTTAGCACGTACTAAAAACTTTCCTGTATTGGTTTCCGAAGAAGAGTTCGATATAAAGTACTCTTTGACTGTATTATGCACTTCGTTTCTCACAAATAATATTCTAAATCATCAAGCCTTATCATTCAAAACAATACTTTCGAAAAATGTGGACCGTGACTCGGTTTTTTTAGCACGTACTAAAAACTTCCCTGTTCGGTTTTCCGAAGAAGGGTTTGATTTGACGAACTCTTTTACTGTTTTATGCACTCCGTTTCTTAGAAATAATATTCTAAATCATCAAGCCTTATCATTCCTCACAAAACTGTCGAAAAATGTTCACCGTGACTCGGTTTTTTTAGCACGTACTAACAACTTCCCTGTTTCGGTTTCCGAAGAAGGGTTCGATTTGACGAACTCTTTGACTGTTTTATGCACTCCGTTTCTTAGAAATAATATTCTAAATCATCAAGCCTTATCATTCCTAACAAAACTTTCGAAAATTGTCGACCGTGACACGGTTTTTTTAGCACGTACTAACAACTTCCCTGTTTGGGTTTCCGAAGAAGGGTTCGATTTAAAGTACTCTTTGACTGTATTATGCACTCCGTTTCTTAGAAATAATATTCTANTCACAAAACTTTTGAAAATTGTCGACCGTGACACGGTTTTTTTAGCACGTACTAACAACTTCCCTGTTTGGGTTTCCGAAGAAGGGTTCGATTTAAAGTACTCTTTGACTGTATTATGTACTTCGTTTCTTAGAAATAATATTCTAAATCATCAAGCCTTATCATTCCAAACAAAACTTTCAAAAAATGTGGACCGTGACTAGGTTTTTTTAGCACGTACTAAAAACTTCCCTGTTCGGGTTTCCGAAGAAGGGTTCGATTTGACGAACTCTTTTACTGTTTTATGCACTCCGTTTCTTAGAAATAATATTCTAAATCATCAAGCCTTATCATTCCTCACAAAACTGTCGAAAAATGTCGACCGTGACTCGGTTTTTTTAGCACGTACTAACAACTTTCCTGTTTGGGTTTCCGAAGAAGGGTTCGATTTGACGAACTCTTTGACTGTTTTATGCACTCCGTTTCTTAGAAATAATATTCTAAATCATCAAGCCTTATCATTCCTCACAAAACTTTATCATTCCTCACAAAACTTTCGAAAAATGTCGACCGTGACACGGTTTTTTTAGCACGTACTAACAACTTCCCTGTTTGGGTTTCCGAAGAAGGGTTCGATTTGACGAACTCTTTGACTGTTTTATGCACTCCGTTTCTTAGAAATAATATTCTAAATCATCAAGCCTTATCATTCCTCACAAAACTTTCGAAAAATGTCGACCGTGACACGGTTTTTTTAGCACGTACTAACAACTTCCCTGTTTGGGTTTCCGAAGAAGGGTTTGATTTGACGAACTCTTTGACTGTTTTATGCACTCCATTTCTTAGAAATAATATTCTAAATCATCAAGCCTTATCATTCCTCACAAAACTTTCGAAAAATGTTGACCGTGACACGGTTTTTTTAGCACGTACTAACAACTTCCCTGTTTGGGTTTCCGAAGAAGGGTTCGGTTTGACGAACTCTTTTACTGTTTTATGCACTCCGTTTCTTAGATATAATATTCTAAATCATCAAGCCTTATCATTCCTCACAAAAATTTCGAAAAACGTCGACCGTGACTCAGTTTTTTAGATCGTACTAAAAACTTCCCTGTTTGGGTTTCCGAAGAAGGGTTCGATTTAAAGTACTCTTTGATTGTTTTATGCACTCCGTTTCTTAGAAGTAATATACTAAATCATCAAGCCTTATCATTCCAAACAAAACTTTCGAAAAATGTGGACCGTGACTCGGTTCTTTTAGCACGTACTAACAACTTCCCTGTTCAGTTTTCCGAAGAAGGGTTCGATTTGACGAACTCTTTGACTGTTTTATGCACTCCGTTTCTTAGAAATAATATTCTAAATCATCAAGCCTTATCATTCCTCACAAAACTTTCGAAAAATGTCGACCGTGACACGGTTTTTTTAGCACGTACTAACAACTTCCCTGTTTGGGTTTCCGAAGAAGGAAATTTGACGAACTCTTTGACTGTTTTATGCACTCCGTTTCTTAGAAATAATATTCTAAATCATCAAGCCTTATCATTCCTCACAAAACTTTCGAAAAATGTCGACCGTGACACGGTTTTTTTAGCACGTACTAACAACTTCCCTGTTTGGGTTTCCTAAGAAGGGTTTGATTTGACGAACTCTTTGACTGTTTTATGCACTCCGTTTCTTAGAAATAATATTCTAAGAAGGGTTTGATTTGACGAACTCTTTGACTGTTTTATGCACTCCGTTTCTTAGAAATAATATTCTAAATCATCAAGCCTTATCATTCCAAAAAAAACTTTCGAAAAATGTGGACCGTGACTCGTTTTTTTTAGCACGTACTAAAAACTTCCCTGTTCGGTTTACCGAAGAAGGGTTCGATTTAAAGTACTCTTTGACTGTTTTATGCACTCCGTTTCTTAGAAATAATATTCTAAATCATCAAAGCCTTATCATTCCTCACAAAACTTTCGAAAAATGTGGACCGTGACTCGGTTTTTTTAGCACGTACTAAAAACTTCCTTGTTCGGTTTTCCGAAGAAGGGTTCGATTTGACGAACTCTTTTACTGTTTTTTGCACTCCGTTTCTTAGAAATAATATTCTAAATCATCAAGCCTTATCATTCCTCACAAAACTTTCGAAAAATGTCGACCGTGACTCGGTTTTTTTAGCACGTACTAACAACTTCCCTGTTTGGGTTTCCGAAGAAGGGTTCGATTTAAAGTACTCTTTAACTGTTTTATGAACTTCGTTTCTTAGAAATAATATTCTAAATCATCAAGCCTTATCATTCCAAACAAAACTTTCGAAAAACTTCGTTTCTTAGAAATAATATTCTAAATCATCAAGCCTTATCATTCCAAACAAAACTTTCGAAAAATGTCGTTTCTTAGAAATAATATTCTAAATCATCAAGCCTTATCATTCCAAACAAAACTTTCGAAAAATGTGGACCGTGACTCGGTTTTTTTAGCACGTACTAAAAACTTCCCTGTTCGGTTTACCGTAGAAGGGTTCGATTTGACGAACCCTTTTACTGTTTTATGCACTCCGTTTCTTAGAAATATTATTCTAAATCATCAAGCCTTATCATTCCTGACAAAACTTTCGAAAAATGTGGACCGTGACTCGGTTTTTTAGCACGTACTAAAAACTTCCCTGTTTGGGTTTCCGAAGAAGGGTTCAATTTAAAGTACTCTTTAACTGTTTTATGCACTCCGTTTCTTAGAAATAATATTCTAAATCAATCAAGCCTTATCATTCCAAACAAAACTTTTGAAAAATGTGGACCGTGACTCGGTTTTTTTAGCACGTACTAAAAACTTCCCTGTTCGGTTTACCGAAGAAGGGTTCGATTTGACGAACTCTTTTACTGTTTTATGCACTCCGTTTCTTAGAAATAATATTCTAAATCATCAAGCCTTATCATTCCTCACAAAACTTTCGAAAAATGTCGACCGTGACACGGTTTTTTTATCACGTACTAACAACTTCCCTGTTTGGGTTTCCGAAGAAGGGTTTGATTTGACGAACTCTTTGACTGTTTTATGCACTCCGTTTCTTAGAAATAATATTCTAAATCATCAAGCCTTATCATTCCAAACAAAACTTTCGAAAAATGTGGACCGTGACTCGGTTTTTTAAGCACGTACTAAAAACTTCCCTGTTCGGTTTACCGTAGAAGGGTTCGATTTGACGAACTCTTTTACTGTTTTATGCACTCCGTTTCTTAGAAATATTATTCTAAATCATCAAGCCTTATCATTCCTCACAAAACTTTCGAAAAATGTGGACCGTGACTCGGTTTTTTAGCACGTACTAAAAACTTCCCTGTTTGGGTTTCCGAAGAAGGGTTCGATTGAAAGTACTCTTTAACTGTTTTATGCACTCCGTTTCTTAGAAATAATATTCTAAATCATCAAGCCTTATCATTCCAAACAAAACTTTCGAAAAATGTGGATCGTGACTCGGTTTTTTTAGCACGTACTAAAAACTTCCCTGTTTGGTTTACCGAAGAAGGGTTCGATTGAAAGTACTCTTTTACTGTTTTATGCACTCCGTTTCTTAGAAATAATATTCTAAATCATCAAGCCTTATCATTCCTCACAAAACTTTCGAAAAATGTTGACCGTGAC
>NW_019272352.1:783-12800 GCF_002738345.1 Cucurbita maxima | reverse complement strand
TGTTTGGGTTTCCGAAGAAGGGTTCGTTTTAAAGTACTCTTTTACTGTTTTATGCACTCCGTTTCTTAGATATAATATTCTAAATCATCAAGCCTTATCATTCCTCACAAAACTTTCGAAAAATGTGGATCGTGACTCGGTTTTTTAGCACGTACTAAAAACTTCCCAGTTTGGGTTTTCGAAGAAGGGTTCGTTTTAAAGTACTCTTTGACTGTTTTATGCACTCCGTTTCTTAGAAATAATATTCTAAATCATCAAGCCTTATCATTCCAAACAAAACTTTCGAAATATGTGGACCGTGACTCAGTTTTTTTAGCACGTACTAAGAACTTCCCTGTTCGGGTTTCCGAAGAAGGGTTCGATTTGACGAACTCTTTTACTGTTTTATGCACTCCGTTTCTTAGAAATAATATTCTAAATCATCAAGCCTTATCATTCCTCACAAAACTGTCGAAAAATGTCGACCGTGACTCGGTTTTTTTAGCACGTACTAACAACTTCCCTGTTTGGGTTTCCGAAGAAGGGTTCGATTTGACGAACTCTTTGACTGTTTTATGCACTCCGTTTCTTAGAAATAATATTCTAAATCATCAAGCCTTATCATTCCTCACAAAACTGTCGAAAAATGTCGACCGTGACTCGGTTTTTTTAGCACGTACTAACAACTTCCCTGTTTGGGTTGCCGAAGAAGGGTTCGATTTGACGAACTCTTTGACTGTTTTATGCACTCCGTTTCTTAGAAATAATATTCTAAATCATCAAGCCTTATCATTCCTCACAAAACTGTCGAAAAATGTCGACCGTGACTCGGTTTTTTTAGCACGTACTAACAACTTCCCTGTTTGGGTTGCCGAAGAAGGGTTCGATTTGACGAACTCTTTGACTGTTTTATGCACTCCGTTTCTTAGAAATAATATTCTAAATCATCAAGCCTTATCATTCCTCACAAAACTTTCGAAAAATGTCGACCGTGACACGGTTTTTTTAGCACGTACTAACAACTTCCCTGTTTGGGTTTCCGAAGAAGGGTTCGATTTGACGAACTCTTTGACTGTTTTATGCACTCCGTTTCTTAGAAATAATATTCTAAATCATCAAGCCTTATCATTCCTCACAAAACTGTCGAAAAATGTCGACCGTGACTCGGTTTTTTTAGCACGTACTAAAAAACTTCCCTGTTTGGGTTTCCGAAGAAGGGTTCGTTTTAAAGTACTCTTTTACTTTTTTATGCACTCCGTTTCTTAGATATAATATTATAAATCATCAAGCCTTATCATTCCTCACAAAACTTTCGAAAAATGTGGACCGTGACTCGGTTTTTTAGCACGTACTAAAAACTTCCCAGTTTGGGTTTTCGAAGAAGGGTTCGTTTTAAAGTACTCTTTGACTGTTTTATGCACTCCGTTTCTTAGAAATAATATTCTAAATCATCAAGCCTTATCATTCCAAACAAAACTTTCGAAAAATGTGGACCGTGACTCAGTTTTTTTAGCACGTACTAAGAACTTCCCTGTTCGGGTTTCCGAAGAAGGGTTCGATTTGACGAACTCTTTTACTGTTTTATGCACTCCGTTTCTTAGAAATAATATTCTAAATCATCAAGCCTTATCATTCCTCAAAAAACTTTCGAAAAATGTCGACCGTGACTCGGTTTTTTTAGCACGTACTAAAAACTTCCCTGTTTTGGTTTCCGAAGAAGAGTTCGATTTAAAGTACTCTTTGACTGTATTATGCACTCCGTTTCTCACAAATAATATTCTAAATCATCAAGCCTTATCATTCCAAACAATACTTTCTAAAAATGTGGATCGTGACTCGGTTTTTTTAGCACGTACTAAAAACTTCCCTGTTCGGTTTTCCGAAGAAGGGTTTTATTTGACGAACTCTTTTACTGTTTTATGCACTCCGTTTCTTAGAAATAATATTCTAAATCATCTAGCCTTATCATTCCTCACAAAACTGTCGAAAAATGTTCACCGTGACTCGGTTTTTTTAGCACGTACTAACAACTTCCCTGTTTCGGTTTCCGAAGAAGGGTTCGATTTGACGAACTCTTTGACTGTTTTATGCACTCCGTTTCTTAGAAATAATATTCTAAATCATCAAGCCTTATCATTCCTCACAAAACTTTCGAAAAATGTCGACCGTGACACGGTTTTTTTAGCACGTACTAACAAGTTCCCTTTTTGGGTTTCTGAAAAAGGGTTTGATTTGACGAACTCTTTGACTGTTTTATGCACTCCGTTTCTTAGAAATAATATTCTAAATCATCAAGCCGTATCATTCCTCACAAAACTTTCGAAAAATGTCGACCGTGACACGGTTTTTTTAGCACGTACCAACAACTTCCCTGTTTGGGTTTCCGAAGAAGGGTTCGGTTTGACGAACTCTTTTACTGTTTTATGCACTCCGTTTCTTAGAAATAATATTCTAAATCATCAAGCCTTATCATTCCTCACAAAACTTTCGAAAAACGTCGACCGTGACTCGGTTTTTTAGCACGTACTAAAAACTTCCATGTTTGGGTTTCCAAAGAAGGGTTCGATTTAAAGTACTCTTTGACTGTTTTATGCACTCCGTTTCATAGAAATAATATTCTAAATCATCAAGCCTTATCATTCCAAACAAAACTTTCGAAAAATGTGGACCATGACTCGGTTTTTTTAGCACGTACTAAGAACTTCCCTGTTTGGGTTTCCGAAGAAGGGTTCGGTTTGACGAACTCTTTTACTGTTTTATGCACTCCGTTTCTTAGAAATAATATTCTAAATCATCAAGCCTTATCATTCCTCACAAAACTTTCGAAAAATGTGGACCGTGACTCGGTTTTTTTAGCACGTACTAAGAACTTCCCTGTTTGGGTTTCCGAAGAAGGGTTCGTTTTAACGTACTCTTTTACTGTTTTATGCACTCCGTTTCGTAGATATAATATTCTAAATCATCAAGCCTTATCATTCCTCACAAAACTTTCGAAAAATGTGGACCGTGACTCGGTTTTTTAGCACGTACTAAAAACTTCCCAGTTTGGGTTTTCGAAGAAGGGTTCGATTTGACGAACTCTTTGACTGTTTTATGCACTCCGTTTCTTAGAAATAATATTCTAAATCATCAAGCCTTATCATTCCAAACAATACTTTCGAAAAATGTGGACCGTGACTCGGTTTTTTTAGCACATACTAACAACTTCCCTGTTTGGGTTTCCAAAGAAGGGTTCGATTTAAAGTACTCTTTGACTGTTTTATGCACTCCGTTTCTTAGAAATAATATTCTAAATCATCAAGCCTTATCATTCCTCACAAAACTTTCGAAAAATGTCGACCGTGACTCGGTTTTTTTAGCACGTACTAACAACTTCCCTGTTTGGGTTTCCAAAGAAGGGTTCGATTTAAAGTACTCTTTGACTGTTTTATGCACTCCGTTTCTTAGAAATAATATTCTAAATCATCAAGCCTTATCCTTCCTCACAAAAATTTCGAAAAACGTCGACCGTGACTCGGTTTTTTAGCACGTACTAAAAACTTCCCTGTTTGGGTTTCCAAAGAAGAGTTCGTTTTAAAGTACACTTTGACTGTATTATGCACTCCGTTTCTTAGAAATAATATTCTAAATCATCAAGCCTTATCATTCCAAACAAAACTTTTTATGCACTCCGTTTCTTAGAAATAATATTCTAAATCATCAAGCCTTATCATTCCAAACAAAACTTTCAAAAAATGTGGACCGTGACTCGGTTTTTTAGCACGTACTAAAAAATTCCCTGTTCGGGTTTCCGAAGAAGGGTTCGATTTAACGAACTCTTTTACTGTTTTATGCACTCCGTTTCTTAGAAATAATATTCTAAATCATCAAGCCTTATCATTCCTCACAAAACTTTCGAAAAATGTGGACCGTGACTCGGTTTCTTAGCACGTACTAAAAAACTTCCCTGTTTGGGTTTCCGAAGAAGGGTTCGTTTTAAAGTACTCTTTTACTGTTTTATGCACTCCGTTTCGTAGATATAATATTCTAAATCATCAAGCCTTATCATTACTCACAAAACTTTCGAAAAATGTGGACCGTGACTCGGTTTTTTAGCACGTACTAAAAACTTCCCAGTTTGGGTTTTCGAAGAAGGGTTCGATTTCAAGTACTCTTTGACTGTTTTATGCACTCCGTTTCCTACAAATAATATTCTAAATCATCAAGCCTTATCATTCCAAACAATACTTTCGAAAAATGTGGACCGTGACTCGGTTTTTTTAGCACGTACTAACAACTTCCCTGTTTGGGTTGCCGAAGAAGGGTTCGATTTAAAGTACTCTTTTACTGTTTTATGCACTCCGTTTCTTAGATATAATATTCTAAATCATCAAGCCTTATCATTCCTCACAAAACTTTCGAAAAATGTGGACCGTTACCGGTTTTTTAGCACGTACTAAAAACTTCCCAGTTTGGGTTTTCGAAGAAGGGTTCGTTTTAAAGTACTCTTTGACTGTTTTATGCACTCCGTTTCTTAGAAATAATATTCTAAATCATCAAGCCTTATCATTCCAAACAAAACTTTCGAAAAATGTGGATCGTGACTCAGTTTTTTTAGCACGTACTAAGAACTTCCCTGTTCGGGTTTCCGAAGAAGGGTTCGATTTGACGAACTCTTTTACTGTTTTATGCACTCCGTTTCTTAGAAATAATATTCTAAATCATCAAGCCTTATCATTCCTCAAAAAACTTTCGAAAAATGTCGACCGTGACTCGGTTTTTTTAGCACGTACTAAAAACTTTCCTGTTTTGGTTTCCGAAGAAGAGTTCGATATAAAGTACTCTTTGACTGTATTATGCACTTCGTTTCTCACAAATAATATTCTAAATCATCAAGCCTTATCATTCCAAACAATACTTTCGAAAAATGTGGACCGTGACTCGGTTTTTTTAGCACGTACTAAAAACTTCCCTGTTCGGTTTTCCGAAGAAGGGTTTGATTTGACGAACTCTTTTACTGTTTTATGCACTCCGTTTCTTAGAAATAATATTCTAAATCATCAAGCCTTATCATTCCTCACAAAACTGTCGAAAAATGTTCACCGTGACTCGGTTTTTTTAGCACGTACTAACAACTTCCCTGTTTCGGTTTCCGAAGAAGGGTTCGTTTTAAAGTACTCTTTTACTGTTTTATGCACTCCGTTTCTTAGAAATAATATTCTAAATCATCAAGCCTTATCATTCCTCACAAAACTTTCGAAAAATGTCGACCGTGACACGGTTTTTTTAGCACGTACTAACAACTTCCCTGTTTGGGTTTCCGAAGAAGGGTTCGTTTTAAAGTACTCTTTTACTGTTTTATGCACTCCGTTTCTTAGATATAATATTCTAAATCATCAAGCCTTATCATTCCTCACAAAACTTTCGAAAAATGTGGACCGTGACTCAGATTTTTAGCACGTACTAAAAACTTCCCAGTTTGGGTTTTCGAAGAAGGGTTCGTTTTAAAGTACTCTTTGACTGTTTTATGCACTCCGTTTCTTAGAAATAATATTCTAAATCATCAAGCCTTATCATTCCAAACAAAACTTTCGAAAAATGTGGATCGTGACTCAGTTTTTTTAGCACGTACTAAGAACTTCCCTGTTCGGGTTTCCGAAGAAGGGTTCGATTTGACGAACTCTTTTACTGTTTTATGCACTCCGTTTCTTAGAAATAATATTCTAAATCATCAAGCCTTATCATTCCTGAAAAAACTTTCGAAAAATGTCAACCGTGACTCGGTTTTTTTAGCACGTACTAAAAACTTCCCTGTTTTGGTTTCCGAAGAAGAGTTCGATTTAAAGTACTCTTTGACTGTATTATGCACTCCGTTTCTTACAAATAATATTCTAAATCATCAAGCCTTATCATTCCTCACAAAACTGTCGAAAAATGTCGACCGTGACTCGGTTTTTTTAGCACGTACTAAGAACTTCCCTGTTCGGGTTTCCGAAGAAGGGTTCGATTTGACGAACTCTTTTACTGTTTTATGCACTCCATTTCTTAGAAATAATATTCTAAATCATCAAGCCTTATCATTCCTCACAAAACTGTCGAAAAATGTCGACCGTGACTCGGTTTTTTTAGCACGTACTAAGAACTTCCCTGTTCGGGTTTCCGAAGAAGGGTTCGATTTGATGAACTCTTTTACTGTTTTATGCACTCCATTTCTTAGAAATAATATTCTAAATCATCAAGCCTTATCATTCCTCACAAAACTGTCGAAAAATGTCGACCGTGACTCGGTTTTTTTAGCACGTACTAACAACTTCCCTGTTTGGGTTGCCGAAGAAGGGTTCGATTTGAAGAACTCTTTGACTGTTTTATGCACTCCGTTTCTTAGAAATAATATTCTAAATCATCAAGCCTTATCATTCCTCACAAAACTTTCGAAAAATGTCGACCGTGACACGGTTTTTTTAGCACGTACTAACAACTTCCCTTTTTGGGTTTCCGAAGAAGGAAATTTGACGAACTCTTTGACTGTTTTATGCACTCCGTTTCTTAGAAATAATATTCTAAATCATCAAGCCTTATCATTCCTCACAAAACTTTCGAAAAATGTGGACCGTGACTCGGTTTTTTAGCACGTACTAAAAAACTTCCCTGTTTGGGTTTCCGAAGAAGGGTTCGTTTTAAAGTACTCTTTTACTTTTTTATGCACTCCGTTTCTTAGATATAATATTCTAAATCATCAAGCCTTATCATTCCTCACAAAACTTTCGAAAAATGTGGACCGTGACTCGGTTTTTTAGCACGTACTAAAAACTTCCCTGTTCGGGTTTCCGAAGAAGGGTTCGTTTTAAAGTACTCTTTGACTGCTTTATGCACTCCGTTTCTTAGAAATAATATTCTAAATGATCAAGCCTTATCATTCCTCACAAAACTTTCGAAAAATGTCGACCGTGACTCGGTTTTTTAGCACGTACTAAAAACTTCCCTGTTCGGGTTTCCGAAGAAGGGTTCGTTTTAAAGTACTCTTTGACTGCTTTATGCACTCCGTTTCTTAGAAATAATATTCTAAATCATCAAGCCTTATCATTCCTCAAAAAACTTTCGAAAAATGTCGACCGTGACTCGGTTTTTTTAGCACGTACTAAAAACTTTCCTGTATTGGTTTCCGAAGAAGAGTTCGATATAAAGTACTCTTTGACTGTATTATGCACTTCGTTTCTCACAAATAATATTCTAAATCATCAAGCCTTATCATTCAAAACAATACTTTCGAAAAATGTGGACCGTGACTCGGTTTTTTTAGCACGTACTAAAAACTTCCCTGTTCGGTTTTCCGAAGAAGGGTTTGATTTGACGAACTCTTTTACTGTTTTATGCACTCCGTTTCTTAGAAATAATATTCTAAATCATCAAGCCTTATCATTCCTCACAAAACTGTCGAAAAATGTTCACCGTGACTCGGTTTTTTTAGCACGTACTAACAACTTCCCTGTTTCGGTTTCCGAAGAAGGGTTCGATTTGACGAACTCTTTGACTGTTTTATGCACTCCGTTTCTTAGAAATAATATTCTAAATCATCAAGCCTTATCATTCCTAACAAAACTTTCGAAAATTGTCGACCGTGACACGGTTTTTTTAGCACGTACTAACAACTTCCCTGTTTGGGTTTCCGAAGAAGGGTTCGATTTAAAGTACTCTTTGACTGTATTATGCACTCCGTTTCTTAGAAATAATATTCTANTCACAAAACTTTTGAAAATTGTCGACCGTGACACGGTTTTTTTAGCACGTACTAACAACTTCCCTGTTTGGGTTTCCGAAGAAGGGTTCGATTTAAAGTACTCTTTGACTGTATTATGTACTTCGTTTCTTAGAAATAATATTCTAAATCATCAAGCCTTATCATTCCAAACAAAACTTTCAAAAAATGTGGACCGTGACTAGGTTTTTTTAGCACGTACTAAAAACTTCCCTGTTCGGGTTTCCGAAGAAGGGTTCGATTTGACGAACTCTTTTACTGTTTTATGCACTCCGTTTCTTAGAAATAATATTCTAAATCATCAAGCCTTATCATTCCTCACAAAACTGTCGAAAAATNACCGTGACACGGTTTTTTTAGCACGTACTAACAACTTCCCTGTTTGGGTTTCCGAAGAAGGGTTCGATTTGACGAACTCTTTGACTGTTTTATGCACTCCGTTTCTTAGAAATAATATTCTAAATCATCAAGCCTTATCATTCCTCACAAAACTTTCGAAAAATGTCGACCGTGACACGGTTTTTTTAGCACGTACTAACAACTTCCCTGTTTGGGTTTCCGAAGAAGGGTTTGATTTGACGAACTCTTTGACTGTTTTATGCACTCCATTTCTTAGAAATAATATTCTAAATCATCAAGCCTTATCATTCCTCACAAAACTTTCGAAAAATGTTGACCGTGACACGGTTTTTTTAGCACGTACTAACAACTTCCCTGTTTGGGTTTCCGAAGAAGGGTTCGGTTTGACGAACTCTTTTACTGTTTTATGCACTCCGTTTCTTAGATATAATATTCTAAATCATCAAGCCTTATCATTCCTCACAAAAATTTCGAAAAACGTCGACCGTGACTCAGTTTTTTAGATCGTACTAAAAACTTCCCTGTTTGGGTTTCCGAAGAAGGGTTCGATTTAAAGTACTCTTTGACTGTTTTATGCACTCCGTTTCTTAGAAGTAATATACTAAATCATCAAGCCTTATCATTCCAAACAAAACTTTCGAAAAATGTGGACCGTGACTCGGTTCTTTTAGCACGTACTAACAACTTCCCTGTTCAGTTTTCCGAAGAAGGGTTCGATTTGACGAACTCTTTGACTGTTTTATGCACTCCGTTTCTTAGAAATAATATTCTAAATCATCAAGCCTTATCATTCCTCACAAAACTTTCGAAAAATGTCGACCGTGACACGGTTTTTTTAGCACGTACTAACAACTTCCCTGTTTGGGTTTCCGAAGAAGGAAATTTGACGAACTCTTTGACTGTTTTATGCACTCCGTTTCTTAGAAATAATATTCTAAATCATCAAGCCTTATCATTCCTCACAAAACTTTCGAAAAATGTCGACCGTGACACGGTTTTTTTAGCACGTACTAACAACTTCCCTGTTTGGGTTTCCTAAGAAGGGTTTGATTTGACGAACTCTTTGACTGTTTTATGCACTCCGTTTCTTAGAAATAATATTCTAAGAAGGGTTTGATTTGACGAACTCTTTGACTGTTTTATGCACTCCGTTTCTTAGAAATAATATTCTAAATCATCAAGCCTTATCATTCCAAAAAAAACTTTCGAAAAATGTGGACCGTGACTCGTTTTTTTTAGCACGTACTAAAAACTTCCCTGTTCGGTTTACCGAAGAAGGGTTCGATTTAAAGTACTCTTTGACTGTTTTATGCACTCCGTTTCTTAGAAATAATATTCTAAATCATCAAAGCCTTATCATTCCTCACAAAACTTTCGAAAAATGTGGACCGTGACTCGGTTTTTTTAGCACGTACTAAAAACTTCCTTGTTCGGTTTTCCGAAGAAGGGTTCGATTTGACGAACTCTTTTACTGTTTTTTGCACTCCGTTTCTTAGAAATAATATTCTAAATCATCAAGCCTTATCATTCCTCACAAAACTTTCGAAAAATGTCGACCGTGACTCGGTTTTTTTAGCACGTACTAACAACTTCCCTGTTTGGGTTTCCGAAGAAGGGTTCGATTTAAAGTACTCTTTAACTGTTTTATGAACTTCGTTTCTTAGAAATAATATTCTAAATCATCAAGCCTTATCATTCCAAACAAAACTTTCGAAAAACTTCGTTTCTTAGAAATAATATTCTAAATCATCAAGCCTTATCATTCCAAACAAAACTTTCGAAAAATGTCGTTTCTTAGAAATAATATTCTAAATCATCAAGCCTTATCATTCCAAACAAAACTTTCGAAAAATGTGGACCGTGACTCGGTTTTTTTAGCACGTACTAAAAACTTCCCTGTTCGGTTTACCGTAGAAGGGTTCGATTTGACGAACCCTTTTACTGTTTTATGCACTCCGTTTCTTAGAAATATTATTCTAAATCATCAAGCCTTATCATTCCTGACAAAACTTTCGAAAAATGTGGACCGTGACTCGGTTTTTTAGCACGTACTAAAAACTTCCCTGTTTGGGTTTCCGAAGAAGGGTTCAATTTAAAGTACTCTTTAACTGTTTTATGCACTCCGTTTCTTAGAAATAATATT
The DNA here is from genome assembly GCF_002738345.1 of Cucurbita maxima. NCBI lineage: Eukaryota > Viridiplantae > Streptophyta > Magnoliopsida > Cucurbitales > Cucurbitaceae > Cucurbita > Cucurbita maxima. The sequence continues at coordinate 2,583 of NW_019272352.1, read as the reverse complement.
CTAAATCAATCAAGCCTTATCATTCCAAACAAAACTTTTGAAAAATGTGGACCGTGACTCGGTTTTTTTAGCACGTACTAAAAACTTCCCTGTTCGGTTTACCGAAGAAGGGTTCGATTTGACGAACTCTTTTACTGTTTTATGCACTCCGTTTCTTAGAAATAATATTCTAAATCATCAAGCCTTATCATTCCTCACAAAACTTTCGAAAAATGTCGACCGTGACACGGTTTTTTTATCACGTACTAACAACTTCCCTGTTTGGGTTTCCGAAGAAGGGTTTGATTTGACGAACTCTTTGACTGTTTTATGCACTCCGTTTCTTAGAAATAATATTCTAAATCATCAAGCCTTATCATTCCAAACAAAACTTTCGAAAAATGTGGACCGTGACTCGGTTTTTTAAGCACGTACTAAAAACTTCCCTGTTCGGTTTACCGTAGAAGGGTTCGATTTGACGAACTCTTTTACTGTTTTATGCACTCCGTTTCTTAGAAATATTATTCTAAATCATCAAGCCTTATCATTCCTCACAAAACTTTCGAAAAATGTGGACCGTGACTCGGTTTTTTAGCACGTACTAAAAACTTCCCTGTTTGGGTTTCCGAAGAAGGGTTCGATTGAAAGTACTCTTTTACTGTTTTATGCACTCCGTTTCTTAGAAATAATATTCTAAATCATCAAGCCTTATCATTCCAAACAAAACTTTCGAAAAATGTGGATCGTGACTCGGTTTTTTTAGCACGTACTAAAAACTTCCCTGTTTGGTTTACCGAAGAAGGGTTCGATTGAAAGTACTCTTTTACTGTTTTATGCACTCCGTTTCTTAGAAATAATATTCTAAATCATCAAGCCTTATCATTCCTCACAAAACTTTCGAAAAATGTTGACCGTGACNNNNACTTTCGAAAAATGTTGACCGTGACACGGTTTTTTTAGCACGTACTAACAACTTCCCTGTTTGGGTTTCCGAAGAAGGGTTTGATTTGACGAACTCTTTGACTGTTTTATGCACTCCGTTTCTTAGATATAATATTCTAAATCATCAAGCCTTATCATTCCTCACAAAACTTTGGAAAAATGTGGACCGTGACTCGGTTTTTTAGCACGTACTAAAAACATCCCTGTTCGGTTTACCGTAGAAGGGTTCGATTTGACGAACTCTTTTACTGTTTTATGCACTCCGTTTCTTAGAAATATTATTCTAAATCATCAAGCCTTATCATTCCTCACAAAACTTTCGAAAAATGTGGACCGTGACTCGGTTTTTTAGCACGTACTAAAAACTTCCCTGTTTGGGTTTCCGAAGAAGGGTTCGATTGAAAGTACTCTTTAACTGTTTTATGCACTCCGTTTCTTAGAAATAATATTCTAAATCATCAAGCCTTATCATTCCAAACAAAACTTTCGAAAAATGTGGACCGTGACTCGGTTTTTTTAGCACGTACTAAAAACTTCCCTGTATGGTTTACCGAAGAAGGGTTCGATTTGACGAACTCTTTTACTGTTTTATGCACTCCGTTTCTTAGAAATAATATTCTAAATCATCAAGCCTTATCATTCCTCACAAAACTTTCGAAAAATGTCGACCGTGACACGGTTTTTTTAGCACGTACTAACAACTTCCCTGTTTGGGTTTCCGAAGAAGGGTTTGATTTGACGAACTCTTTGACTGTTTTATGCACTCCGTTTCTTAGAAATAAAATTCTAAATCATCAAGCCTTATCATTCCTCACAAAACTTTCGAAAAATGTTGACCGTGACACGGTTTTTTTAGCACGTACTAACAACTTCCCTGTT
>NW_019272352.1:0-750 GCF_002738345.1 Cucurbita maxima | reverse complement strand
TCTTTTACTGTTTTATGCACTCCGTTTCTTAGATATAATATTCTAAATCATCAAACCTTATCATTCCTCACAAAAATTTCGAAAAACGTCGACCGTGACTCGGTTTTTTAGATCGTACTAAAAACTTTCCTTTTTGGGTTTCCGAAGAAGGGTTCGATTTAAAGTACTCTTTGACTTTTTTATGCACTCCGTTTCTTAGAAGTAATATACTAAATCATCAAGCCTTATCATTCCAAACAAAACTTTCGAAAAATGTGGACCGTGACTCGGTTCTTTTAGCACGTACTAAAAACTTCCCTGTTCAGTTTTCCGAAGAAGGGTTCGATATGACGAACTCTTTTACTTTTTTATGTATTTCGTTTCTTAGAAATAATATTCTAAATAATCAAGCCTTATCATTCCTCACAAAACTTTCGAAAAATGTCGACCGTGACACGGTTTTTTTAGCACGTACTAACAACTTCCCTGTTTGGGTTTCCGAAGAAGGGTTTGATTTGACGAACTCTTTGACTGTTTTATGCACTCCGTTTCTTAGAAATAATATTCTAAATCATCAAGCCTTATCATTCCTCACAAAACTTTCGAAAAATGTGGACCGTGACTCGGTTTTTTAGCACGTACTAAAAAACTTCCCTGTTCGGGTTTCCGAAGAAGGGTTCGATTTGACGAACTCTTTTACTGTTTTATGCACTCCGTTTCTTAGAAATAATATTCTAAATCATCAAGCCTTATCATTCCTCACAAAACTTT
>NW_019272351.1:0-44118 GCF_002738345.1 Cucurbita maxima | reverse complement strand
TTCCAGGCTCACAAATCATCATTTGCTATGCACTCAGGTAGTATAGAAAATCAGAGTGTCCTTGAGATTCAGGCGTAAGTGATTTGCTATGCACTCAGGTAGTATAGAAAATCAGAGTGTCCTTGAGATTCAGGCGTAAGGGTAAACTTGTACAATACTAACTTTTGTAGAAGCTTGGAAGCCATTTTAAATCTCTAGTGAGTTCAATTGATTTGAATAATGATAAGCTATTGTATTTTTATTTTACCTTTATTTGAGTGGTCAGAAGTGGGATTTGAACCCACACCCTCTACCTATTCTTTATAACTATTTTTATAAAGAATAGCACTTTATAAAACAAAACCTTTCTGAGTTATAAAAGTTGGATTTCAACCCACGGACTAACAAGGACCAAAACTTGAGTCCTAAAGCCTTCAACCACTAAACCATCTTAACTATTTATTATGAGACCTAACATTGGTTGAAGAGTGGAATGAAGCAATTCTTATAAGGGTGTGAAAACCTCTCTCTTAAAGATGCGTTTTAAAACTTTTAAATTTACACGATACGTAACATGCCAAAACAAACAATATCTGCTAGCAATTGGAGAGGGACACAAAACATTAACTATAAGGTTGTGGATATCTCTCCCTAGTAGACATATTTTAAAATCGTGAGGCTGATGGTGATATACGTAATTAGCCAAAGTAGACAATATCAGAGGTCGGCTTGGTTTGTAACAAATTGTATTAGAGTTAGTTATTGGGTGGTGTACCAACGAGGTTGCTGGGAACACAAGGAGGTGGATTGTGAGATCCCACGTCGGTTGTGGAGGGGATGAAACATTTTTTATAAGCATGTGGAAATCTCTTACTATTAGATGTGTTTTAAAACTGTGAGGTTGTCAACGATATGTAATGAGTCAAAGTAGACAATATCTAGGCTAATACTCATAATTTGTTGGAATAGTTCAGTTGGTTAGAGCGTATGATTGTTAACCATAAGGTCGGAGGTTCATCTTTCTTTTTATCAATGGGAATGAATCATTCCATTTTAGTATGTGGAAAAATTTAACCCTCCAACCAAAGTGGACAATGTCATATAATTATGTAGGTTCGTGATTCCTAACATTGTTATAGTCTTAATTTAACATTCTTAATAATAATATTGTGTTCTTTTTAGGGGTAGCATCAATACAAAAACATAATGTAAAAAATATTTTAGCATAAAGCAGTTACATCATGCATGTTCTAGTGACTCTAGGCCCCTAGAAAACTAGGGTCGTTACATATAATCTACACCTGAACATTATATAACCTAAAGAAAAACCCGTGGCGACTGTCTCGATCAAGGACTCGATTATCGCCTACAAGTAGGTTACTTATTTAGTTGCACTAGATATTACTTTTCCTTTTTGGGTGATCACTAATGGTTAGTTAAGGTCACAGAGCAGGGTCGTCCCGAGCCATCAGTTCTATATGTACAAGTTGTTGTCCTTATTTTTCGAATCTCGTTCCAATTTTTATCAAATTTTTCTTTCACGTCAGTTCTATGTGTTACAAATTATTGTCCTTAGTTTTCGAATCTCCTTTCAATTTTTATGAAATTTTTTCTTTGTTAGGATGTGTCATGAATAATGATTTGAAGTCTTAGAAAGTTCAGTTATTATAGCTGTGCTTTGAAGTCTTTAAAATTGAGTTATTACAGTTCTTATATGCTTGAAAAATCATGTCGTGACAATTTTAAATCTCCAGTGACTTCAATTGATTTCAAAAAATGATATGCTATTGTATTTTTATTTTACCTTTATTTGAGTTGTCAGAAGTGGGATTTGAACCCATGCCCTCTAATCCCGCATTGGTTTGAGAGGAGAATGAAAGAATAACTTATAAGTGTCTGTAAACATCTCTAGTAGCGTGTTTTAAAACTGTGATTCTGACGACGATTTGTTACGGTAAAAAATGGACAATATTTTTTAGTGTTTGGAAATGGGAACGAAGCATTCCTTAGAAGAGTGTGGAAACCTCTCCCTAGTAGATTCATTTTAGAATTGTGAGGCTGATGATGATACGTAATGGGCAAAATCGGACAATATTTGTTAGCGGTGGGTTTGGGCTATTGCGAAAGCTATCAAAGCAAGTCACCAAGCGTTATGCCAGCAAGGACGTTGGGCCCCCAAGGAGAGTGTATCGTGAGATCCAACATTGGTTGGAGAGGGGATGAAACATTCCTTATAAGGATGTGGTGGGCTTAAGCTATTACAAAGAATTAGCTGGAATAGCTCAGTTGGTTAGAGCGTGTGGCTGTTAACCACAAGGTCTGGTAATAAGTCTACCTACTTTAAATGAATTTAAAGGTAAATTAGAGGTGGAGTGTGAGTGATATCTTTAAATGAATTTTAAAGGTAAATTAGAGGTGGAGTGTGAGTGATATCTTTTGATTGGTTATATATTTTCTTATTATGTTATGACTTGTTAGGATGTTACATGATATGAAAGTATGGTACTTATGATATTGTATACCCCACAATGCTATGTGCACTCCCTTCCCTCCATGGTATACCAATAGTGTGAGTGTATGCTAGTTGAAGCCCAGGTCAATGGGTAGGTATGCGAGCTCGCATGGGAGCAAATGTGTGTGTATGTAAGTCATGAGTAGAGAAGTATGCACATCAAATTCTACCCGGACACGAATATGAGACCAAGGCCATGAAATGATATTTTATGATAACCATGATTTCATGTGTTTGCGTGAGTAGAGAAGTAGTGGAGTTACTTAATGAGTATTTCTTAAAATACTCAAGACATGCACTGCTCTTATTTTTTAGGTAAAGGCAAGGCACCTCTGCACAAATGACGATGTCGAGATGACGACCATGGGATCCAACGTACACAACACTAGTGAGATAGAGGGGTAGGATCAAACGTACAAAGACGGTTAACATCATGAGAAAGAAGGAGAAGAAACAAGATGTAGACAACGAGTTTTGATACGGAGGAATGAAGAAAGGAAAATGCATGGAAACGAGTGGAGAAGACGAAGTCCACCTGCTCGGACCCAAACTCGAATACCCGCAACCTCATTCCAGTCAAGCAACCCCATACCCAGTTTGGTCTAGTAACTAGATACCCACCAACAATCAGTCTAGTAGTCTAGTTCCTATGTGCTTTGCCCAAAACCCACATTCAAGCCCAAATACACAGAACACAGCCCAACCCACGGATCCACTACACAGACCTGTGCGCCCACATGAACATTCAAGACCTGCGCCTCGAACCACTTTGCAACCTGCTCATATGTCATTGTCCCTCAGCGATAGGGTCACTGTTGCATACACCGGCTCCTTCGGCTCGGGATCTCGGAGTCCTAGGCTAAAAAATGGCGTATTATGCTCGGTTTGACATTTTGACACCGACCTTTATGTTTTTTGCCCTTCCGAAGCTTATTTTTACTTTAATAGAAATATTTAAGGTCAGTATAACGACTTATTTCTGAAGTTCAAGTTAAATTAAATTAGAAATGTAAATTACTAACGAAGCGAGATGGACGTTTTAATAGGAAACAACAACTGACAACACTTGGAGTAACTTCGAGAGACAAAATTCACGCTCGCATGTGTGAGTCATGTGTAGGGATGTACTACACGTCCAATTTTTCCAGACTAGAGGCCACCCCTATGATATTTTTAACAATAGGTTCCTAAGATCATTAGTTGCATGTGTTTGCATTCCCTAGCCTCAATAGTGGAGTCACTTATGAGTATTTCTTAAAATACTCAAGCCTTGTGCTACTTCTATTTCAGGTAAGGGCAAGACGCCCCTATATAGCTGACGACGACATCAAAAATAGAGATAATGACATGTGCATAGAATAGTAGTATTTTATTTTCTTAGGCATAGGTTAGTATAGGGCATTTTTACTTTGATGTTTTAATTGTTTTAGAAAGATGCTTTCAAATGAGTAAGTCCATGACACTATTTTAAGATGAAGTTTAAATGCTTAATTTCGTATAAGAGCATAGGATATGATGACGGTGGCAACTTTAGGCTAATAGAAATCTAGGGTCGTTACCGTTGGTATCAGAGCTTTAGGTTATAGATTCAGTAGACTTACCTACGAGATAGGCTTGGCACGTTCCAAGGTTTTACCATCGATGTCCTGTCACCGTCACGTATGTCTTGTATAAGATAAGAAAAAGAAATGCCTTTAATTGCATGTACTTTTTTTGTTTACTAATATTGAATGTAATTTAGTATCAAATATGTTGAGCTCTAACTATATGATTTATGGTAGCATTATGTTCCACCTAGTTGTATTTTTATGAATATGTCATGTTTGCTAAATTATATGTTGTGAATATATGTGATATGATGCAATTTATGTTAGAGAGATATAGACTTAAGAAAAATTATATATTGGTTTTAGAATCATGCCACGTAAAGGGCACGGGAGAGGAGAACGAGGATGGAGACGACCCTGTATTAGAGTTAGAGGAAGAGGTGGAGGTGAAGATATCCCTCCTCGTGAAGGTTTAGTGACTAGAACGGACGCACCTTAAGTTGTGCTACCTTAGGCTATGGACCTCCAATAGCACTGATAGATGAAATCAATCTCACTACAAACCTGATGTGAGAATCGTTTCAGGCACTACGATCATGCTCACTCGACAAGCCAATAGGGTGTGAAAAAGGGAATGAAACCAACAAGCCAATAGGCCATCCTAACTGCTTAATGTTATACATAAGAATTACTATTTCCATTGGTGTGATTTCTTTTAGGGAACCATAAGTAAAACAGCTAAAACTTATTTTTGAACGTGGACAATATCATACTATTATGGAGGTTCGTGATTTCTAGTCATCAAGCATTCTCGATGAGAATTCATAGGTAATATTATCTATCATTTTCTATTGAATCAAAACCCTTGAATTGAGTTATAATGTTATAGTAATTTTCCTTTTCTAGTAAATCAAAACCCTTCAAGTGAATTATAATTTTCTAGTTCATNTGATTCTGACGACGATTTGTTACGGTAAAAAATGGACAATATTTTTTAGTGTTTGGAAATGGGAACGAAGCATTCCTTAGAAGAGTGTGGAAACCTCTCCCTAGTAGATTCATTTTAGAATTGTGAGACTGATGATGATACGTAATGGGCAAAATCGGACAATATTTGTTAGCGGTGGGTTTGGGCTATTGCGAAAGCTATCAAAGCAAGTCACCAAGCGTTATGCCAGCAAGGACGTTGGGCCCCCAAGGAGAGTGTATCGTGAGATCCAACATTGGTTGGAGAGGGGATGAAACATTCCTTATAAGGATGTGGTGGGCTTAAGCTATTACAAAGAATTAGCTGGAATAGCTCAGTTGGTTAGAGCGTGTGGCTGTTAACCACAAGGTCTGGTAATAAGTCTACCTACTTTAAATGAATTTAAAGGTAAATTAGAGGTGGAGTGTGAGTGATATCTTTAAATGAATTTTAAAGGTAAATTAGAGGTGGAGTGTGAGTGATATCTTTTGATTGGTTATATATTTTCTTATTATGTTATGACTTGTTAGGATGTTACATGATATGAAAGTATGGTACTTATGATATTGTATACCCCACAATGCTATGTGCACTCCCTTCCCTCAATGGTATACCAATAGTGTGGGTGTATGCTAGTTGAAGCCCAGGTCAATGGGTAGGTATGCGAGCTCGCATGGGAGCAAATGTGTGTGTATGTAAGTCATGAGTAGAGAAGTATGCACATCAAATTCTACCCGGACACGAATATGAGACCAAGGCCATGAAATGATATTTTATGATAACCATGATTTCATGTGTTTGCGTGAGTAGAGAAGTAGTGGAGTTACTTAATGAGTATTTCTTAAAATACTCAAGACATGCACTACTCTTATTTTTTAGGTAAAGGCAAGGCACCTCTGCACAAATGACGATGTCGAGATGACGACCATGGGATCCAACGTACACAACACTAGTGAGGAGGGGTAGGATCAAACGTACAAAGACGGTTAACATCATGAGAAAGAAGGAGAAGAAACAAGATGTAGACAACGAGTTTTGATACGGAGGAATGAAGAAAGGAAAATGCATGGAAACGAGTGGAGAAGACGAAGTCCACCTGCTCGGACCCAAACTCGAATACCCGCAACCTCATTCCAGTCACGCAACCCCATACCCAGTTTGGTCTAGTAACTAGATACCCACCAACAATCAGTCTAGTAGTCTAGTTCCTACGTGCTTTGCCCAAAACCCACATTCAAGCCCAAATACACAGAACACAGCCCAACCCACGGATCCACTACACAGACCTGTGCGCCCACATGAACATTCAAGACCTGCGCCTCGAACCACTTTGCAACCTGCTCATATGTCATTGTCCCTCAGCGATAGGGTCACTGTTGCATACACCGGCTCCTTCGGCTCGGGATCTCGGAGTCCTAGGCTAAAAAATGGCGTATTATACTCGGTTTGACATTTTGACACCGACCTTTATGTTTTTTGCCCTTCCGAAGCTTATTTTTACTTTAATAGAAATATTTAAGGTCAGTATAACGACTTATTTCTGAAGTTCAAGTTAAATTAAATTAGAAATGTAAATTACTAACGAAGCGAGATGGACGTTTTAATAGGAAACAACAACTGACAACACTTGGAGTAACTTCGAGAGACAAAATTCACGCTCGCATGTGTGAGTCATGTGTAGGGATGTACTACACGTCAAATTTTTCAGACTAGAGGCCACCCCTATGATATTTTTAACAATAGGTTCCTAAGATCATTAGTTGCATGTGTTTGCATTCCCTAGCCTCAATAGTGGAGTCACTTATGAGTATTTCTTAAAATACTCCAAGCCTTGTGCTACTTCTATTTCAGGTAAGGGCAAGACGTCCCTATATAGCTGACGACGACATCAAAAATAGAGATAATGACATGTGCATAGAATAGTAGTATTTTATTTTCTTAGGCATAGGTTAGTATAGGGCATTTTTACTTTGATGTTTTAATTGTTTTAGAAAGATGCTTTCAAATGAGTAAGTCCATGACACTATTTTAAGATGAAGTTTAAATGCTTAATTTCGTATAAGAGCATAGGATATGATGACGGTGGCAACTTTAGGCTAATAGAAATCTAGGGTCGTTACCGTTGGTATCAGAGCTTTAGGTTATAGATTCAGTAGACTTACCTACGAGATAGGCTTGGCACGTTCCAAGGTTTTACCATCGATGTCCTGTCACCGTCACGTATGTCTTGTATAAGATAAGAAAAAGAAATGCCTTTAATTGCATGTACTTTTTTTGTTTACTAATATTGAATGTAATTTAGTATCAAATATGTTGAGCTCTAACTATATGATTTATGGTAGCATTATGTTCCACCTAGTTGTATTTTTATGAATATGTCATGTTTGCTAAATTATATGTTGTGAATATATGTGATATGATGCAATTTATGTTAGAGAGATATAGACTTAAGAAAAATTATATATTGGTTTTAGAATCATGCCACGTAAAGGGCACGGGAGAGGAGAACGAGGATGGAGACGACCCTGTATTAGAGTTAGAGGAAGAGGTGGAGGTGAAGATATCCCTCCTCGTGAAGGTTTAGTGACTAGAACGGACGCACCTTAAGTTGTGCTACCTTAGGCTATGGACCTCCAATAGCACTGATAGATGAAATAAATCTCACTACAAACCTGATGTGAGAATCGTTTCAGGCACTACGATCATGCTCACTCGACAAGCCAATAGGGTGTGAAAAAGGGAATGAAACCAACAAGCCAATAGGCCATCCTAACTGCTTAATGTTATACATAAGAATTACTATTTCCATTGGTGTGATTCCTTTTAGGGAACCATAAGTAAAACAGCTAAAACTTATTTTTGAACGTGGACAATATCATACTATTATGGAGGTTCGTGATTTCTAATCATCAAGCATTCTCGATGAGATTTCATAGGTAATATTATCTATCATTTTCTATTGAATCAAAACCCTTGAATTGAGTTATAATGTTATAGTAATTTTCCTTTTCTAGTAAATCAAAACCCTTCAAGTGAATTATAATTTTCTAGTTCATTTTTGGGGTATCTTTGAGTTTTCTATCATTGTTACTTAGTCTTAATCGAGCATTCTCGATGAGACTTCATAGGTAATATTATCGTCCAACCTTTTATGTTGGATGAAAACCCTTGAATTGAGTTATAATGTTTTAATAATTTTCAGGGGTAGCTTCCGATCGTTGAAATAAAATGTAAATGCAACTTTGAGCCGAGTTTTTTTTAGGTATCCCTTTTAAGGTGTTTGATGTATATTGACAGTACCTATATTGCTCTCTGAGTGTTAAACCTAAATTGAACCTAAGACTGAGTACCTTATTCTGGGGACACTATGGATGCGGCCCACTTTTGTATATGATATAAACAATGTGATCACTAAATTTTACATGTGAAGACATGTGAGTGGGGGCGTTCTATGCAATGAGTATTGCATAAGATCGGACCATGAAGAAAACCACTCTCACTTTATAATGTCGTTTACTTTTGACACTGATTTTTTCATTCGATGACATAGGTAACTCAATCTTAATCCTGAGCTAACTATGAACTCCTATTTATTCGAAATTATCCTTAGATTCGCATGGGTGAGAGTGGCCTGAGTTAGCCGACTCAATAAGCCTCTCATTTTAGGAGGAAGACTGGGTGAATAGCTGGGGACATAGGGTGTATGATGGAATTCACTCCTACCAGCTTTTAGGAATAGTAAAGAGGTTATTCCCTTAAGTACTGACTCCAAGTCTTGAACAAGGGGACCCACCCTCTCATTGGCCCGAAAGGGATTCGGTTTGGTGGTTGAACCACAAACCAATTGTTCATTAGAGGATCAGTGGGACTTAAGGAACAAAAAGTAACTTTAGGAGTAAACGGTAAATTGACCTAGCTCTAGTTACGAACAATCTGTGCAGGATCGACTGACTAATCATGGTTATATCAAATGGACAGAAATATATCTATAGTGAGGGGAGTGCAACAATTACGCTGCAATAGAGTGTCTTAGTGAATAAATGCTGGTTAATAAGGTTAATGAGATTAGCCAGTCAATCTCGGATTGTTGGAGCCCATGATCTGTAGGTCCATTAGGTCCCTCTGCTAGCTCATATCGAACTAAACCTTAGAGCAGTGTGACGAGGGAGTTCGAAGTGTTCGAATTCAAATTAGGGAATACACGCTAAATATATACGATATATTTAACCTCATTTTGTTTTAGTTATGAACTGAACAAAAAGAGAGAATTGGGGATATTTAATTAATATTTAAATATTTTAATTATGAATAGTGATTGATAATCAATATGTGCGGGAATTGACATTTTATTTAATGTTAAATATTAATTAAATTATTTAATTAATCATTTAATATTATGTTGATTTGAAATTAATTATTTAAATTAATTGTTGAATTAAAATAAACAAAGTCAAAATGTTTACTCCACCTAATGGAAAAATCCATGTTTGAGTGAGTGGAATATTGAGGGTCTATACGGTTTAATCAAACTTGCATGTTTGCCCTTTAATCCCACAAATTTGAGTGGAATTTTGAGTGTCAAAATTTGGTGAACTCAAACTTGCATGCTTGCCACATAATCCCACAAATTAGAGTGAAATTTTGAGTGTCAAATTTGGTACTCTCAAATTTGCATGAACATGCAAATATGACTCTATAAATACAGTGATCAAGGTACATGGAAATTCTTCATGAAAAACTTTGAGAAAATCTCTCAAAACTCTCTTTTTACCTATACTAAATTTCTATCAAGTTTCATCACTCAATGGATTCCACAATCCTATTCTAAGGTCGGAGAAGAGTAGGGAAGACACTAGTGGTGGTTCGAAACCGTTTGTGAGCAAAAAGAAATTTGAACTACAAAAGGTTAGTATTCAAACTCATTGAGTTTTAATGCTTTTGAACATGCTAGCTAATTTACTATAATTGATGCACATAGAGTGCCTAAGATCCAAATTGCTTCCGCGTGTTAAAATAACACCATCAAAATGAACTAAACTAACATAATTTATGAACAAAGAAAACAAAAAGGTATTTGAAAAGAGAGAAAACCTAAAAAGTAGCAAATTCCCGAATATGGATGCCATTCACCACGAGAAAAACACAAAAAAATTGAAGAAATGGGGAAGAAGAAATATAAGGGAGATGGGGGGCTTTGGAGGCTTCAAAGGATGATTATGGTGGGCAAAAATATCTCTAGATGGACTAAATTTTGTCACGTAGCATACATTGGCTAACAAAATAAGCAAGCGTCGGAAAATCTATCAATGCTTTTCGATGCTTGTCAATTTAGTTGACCTTGCCCATAAAATTTTGTGCTTTCAGAGAGATATTTTTTCTAACCATGGTAAACCAAATATTGATTCTCATCTTTGCTGCATTTTCATTTATCATAAAAAAAATTATCGAAAGATTTAGAATATGAGTATTGTAGTCTACTAATTCTGGCAGAGTTCGAAATAATGAGTATTCCTAACCAATGCGGTGTGTACTAAGTTAAGAATAATGAGTATTCCTGACCTTTGGTATATATGATGTTACATGCTGCTAAAGAAATTAGTAGACAGACTGTGGTTGATTGAGAGTGCGTCTTACATACTAGTCCTAAAATTTTAAATAACCATATAGAAGTAACCTAAGCGAGGCGTAGTTGAATAAAATACATAAATAAAATACCTTTGTAATAGCCCAGAACAAAAAAATAAATAAATAATAAATAAATAAAATACATAATTAAATAAACAAATAAAAAAATTATTATAAACAACAATTATTATTATGTAAAATAATAATAATAATAATAATAATAATAATAATAATAAATTAACAAATAAGTAAATAAAAACAATTATTTCCCGTTTCTCTCACTGCAGTCACTCTCCCCAATAATCTCTCCTCAACACACCTAACAGTTCGTGAAACAGAAACATGTTGGATTTGAGAAAACAAAATGCCTCACATCAAATTGATAGGATATGGGTTTATAGAGTTGATCAAGATTTATATGAGAGAGAGATTCGAGGTTTCTCCGTAAGTTATATCTCAGATCTCGGTTTCTTTCATCCAATTATTTAGTTTTTTTTAGCAATTTACCTGTTAGAAAGATAAGTCATTATGTTAGAAAGATACGTCATGATCTATAGTAGAAAGAAAATAGAATCTATTAAATTGGCTAAAAGCCATTCCTAACCTAATTGAAAAAGTAACAAACAAAAATATAAAGAATGGTTTAAACAGATTTAACATATCAGAATTTCTTTGCTCCTCCAAAAACAAACACAAGAAGGTTCAGATTTAGTTTTGGTAGTAAGAGATATTTTGCTAGAAAGAGATATTGCATTTGAAGAGGTTAGTAGTTTTCCTTTTATTTTATTTAATGATATTAAAAGTCATCATAAACAGAGAGAGATAATAAAAAGAAGGGAAACACAGTAAGAGACAGGGAAGGAAGATTGTGAATATAATCGAAATTAAATGTTAAAGGGTATTAAACACGGTAAGAGAAAATAGAATATTTGGAAACATATATAAATATTTCAAGACCTAACTTAAGCAAAGACTCTAACTTTCGCACGAAGTATAACACATAGATCAACATAAATTAGAGAAACAATTTTTGTAGAAATTCAAACTTGAAACTGATGTCATGGACTCACATAGGTTGACTTGGTTTTCAATGGACTTTCATTAAGGATAACGACAGAACATCAACCTAAGCCAACCAGGTAAGTGACCTTACTATCGACATGGTTATATTTGATGTTGACACGTGCTCCGTGGTTCTGTACGTGTCATATATACTGATATGTGTGAATTGTCTGTGGATCGATATGCTTCTTATTTGTTATGTATATGTTGTAATATGTGAATTTTTTGATAATAATTATGGTACGATGTGTTCAATGATATGTTTGAGATAAGATACGATAAGGATGCACAAAACGAAATGTAACGATAGGAGTCAAATACATTCATGAAACATTAAGGTTAGGTTACATACCGAAGTGATATGGATAAGAGAGATTGATGGAAGAATTCTATTAGGCTACGGGTAGAGAGGGATAGGTTTGTGATAGATTGATAGAACAATAGTGTTAGGATTGATAGAACGATAGCGTTAGGTTACGTTCTTGTGATGATATGACTGAGGTACGTTCACGTAATGATACGTCTGTGATAGGTATAAGAACGTTAAGGCTATGATAAGTTAGGAAACTATATGACTACGATTTACGTTATGACTTGTTTATGATATGATATATTGTGATGCAATATGTCATGGTATGATGTGTATATGATGAAATGTTATGTTAAAAACATAAAACGTTATGTTAGGTCACTTATATTTGAATGTAAATAGCAAGAATTGTATGATGTGAAACACGATAAACTGTCTGGAATCATAACCCCGATAGGAATATGTATGAAATGTAAATTGAAAATGAGAATGACATGAGGCATGGAACGTGATAGGGGGGTTATGTTCATTAATGATAAATGTAGAAGTAGGGGGACCTCATGCATTATGTGTGTTCATGCATCTGGGGGGATACCCCTATCCCATCACGAGGGTAGGACGCGTACATCCAATGGCAGGACAACGATCGTTATGCTTGCATAGCGCTGCCGTGACGGTTACTAGTTTTAACGGGTCCCGACATAAGGGGCTCCCAGAGTATGCCCACCAGATAAGGAAACTGGCCCAGCGGTGTGCGAACTAGCTGGTGAGCCAATACTCGCACGTATGGGCTGTGTGTAGAGTATGTGGTACACGTCCACGATTACCCGTTAGGACAACACTGTAGGGAAAGAGAAACGAAACCAAAGATAGGTCCCATCATTTCATTGCATGTGATTGTTGCATTTATCCCCAATAGTGTGGTCACTTACTGAGTATTTCTTTAAATACTCAAGCCATGTGCTACTACATTTTTCGTACGGCTGACAACGGCATCGCAACTCTCGACCATGGAACATGCATAGGGTAATGGTATTTGTTTTCTTAGACTTGGGCTAGACTAGGTTGTTTCTAACTTAAACTCTTATTCATTTTATTTAGTCTTTTGTGGTGTCGTTTTAAAGATGTTTTGGAAACACGTAAGTCCATGACTGTGTTTTAAGATAAAGGTTATGTTTTATGAAATTTTAATGAAGTCTTCCGCATTCAATGTTTATGGTACGTATACGGTAGCGACCTTAAATTAAGTAGAAAATTTTAGGTCGTTACAACCTTACTAACTTACAAATGATCCGAGTAAAAGAAACTAGGAATTAATGGAGAATAAAATTTAAGAACAACTAGAAAAATAAGTAATAAACTTGTGAATGACATGTTAGCTATCTATTGAGTAAATTTATTACTTATAAAGATTATTTTAACTTTTTTGGCCAAATATGAAGTTGTAGGCCAATCGAGGAGGAGACCACCAGGCTCGAGACAATAAGGAACCTTTTTTTGAGTCGGTTTTAAGTACATGTGCTTTTGTTGCTGATAACTTACTTTGATATTTTGTGTGGTAAAATATACTTGATTCACATGTTTTACTTGTCATCTATGAAATTTTTTGTTGTATGACCGATTTTCGAAGAAAAATATCTATGTTAGTGGTAACTCATGTGAATCAAGTTGTCGATGAACAGGTGTTATAGAAGCATTGCTCGAGAACTATGCGGTAACAGCGGAGATCGTTCTAAGGCATCCAGTCGAGTCGGTTTAATTTGGATTTCTACATTTAGTTTTTAATTGTTTGTTGACTATTGGTCAAGTTAAGAAGCGCTGCTCGAGAACTATGAGGTCACAGAGGGTGTCGTACTACGGAATCAAGTCGTCTGTTTATTTTAAATTTCTACATTTCTTTTTTTTGTTGGTGGTCGGTCAAGGTGAGAAGTTGTAACAAGGAAATTTTCGGATATTTAATTCTTTATCTAGTGGGAATTTCAAGATGCTCAACGACATAAAAATGACCAACAAGAGATAGAAATTTTTACGAAAATTATGAATTTATTGGAAAAAATAATAATAAAATATTTTGAAAGTGGCAAATTACCAAATTACCATAATGATATAGATAATTACGAAAGTGTCATTCTGCTGAAAATAAAAACCTCAGCATGTGAACATATGCACAAAGTTCTTCGAATCTCAAATTCCAGTGGAATTTGGATACAATCTAGAACGTTCAAAGATCATCAAATCCAACAATCATAATTCAAACTCAAAGTTGGTAGCTCACTGATCGAAGAGGATATTTTCGACGAATTATCCAGAAAATTCAGTCTCCAAATCATGGCGATTCTGGAGCTCTCAATGTCGGTGGAAGCTTCCCTTATAAAGTCTCAAGTTGGGGCAAAGTTTTAACACAAGAATCGAGTGATGAGAAATCTTAAAATTCGAGTTTGAAGCTCTTAGATTATGGGTTTTTCTCTCTCGGATTTCTTCCAAATTCGAGGGCTATGGTTAATAATTTGCCTTCCTACCAACTCCTACATATTTCATATGGGATTTACAACAAATTTCGTGATCAGGTACTCAAAAATTTTATAATCGGCTACCCAACAAAAGGTTTCTAGATATACTCGGGTGAGAAACATGTTTTCCGACGAACTTTGAAAGTTTATATCTTGTGCTACAGACCACGAAAAGGTATGAACTTGGTCTCTACTTCTTACTTGAAACTTCATCTAAAGGTTTCGTGCAGCGATTGAATCCATTAGATGTCTATATATAGCTGTAAAAAGGTAAGACCAGAGGGGGCTAATAAGAAAAAATCGAGATTTTTCTAGCTACCAAGGGAGAAGATGAAGTCCAAGGTCAAAGGTCAAACTTTGACCAATAAAAGTCAAAGATATGTATATGTTGACCTTCCCTCGGTTTTCTCAATTTTAACCTCCTTCTTGACCCGTTCTCACAAAAATCTTTATGGTTCCAGAAACTAGACAAAATAAGGAGTCTTGGAAGGAAATTTGAGATAATTTGGATACTAGAAGCTCAAGAACGGAAATCCCAAATGTCGATGACGAGGTAAGTAGTGACCTTGAACGTTTTGTTAAAAAATACTTGTAGCAATCCATTGGATTTTCCATATGAACCAAGTATGAATTTAGTATATATGAAAGAAAAACAAAACGAAATGTGAGTTAAGGCCCCGAACTGATCAAAATGCTCAGGATTTAAGTAACGTTAAAATAACCTACTAAATGAACTTTTAGGACGACTTATAAAAATTTGAAAGCCATTGGAACATGTTAAGTAGTAAAACCAAGAATTATTGGTAAAATGACCAAAATGCCCCTAGGACGACTTATTAAAATTCAAGGTCTATACGTGCTTCAAATGGTTTCGTACTTTTTATAAGGTCTATTATGAAGGACATGAAGATATGTTTGAGGTTTCAAGTTGATTGGAGCAAGTTTGGAACCTAAACCAAGTTAGGACCCAAGAAACACCTAACGGAAACACCATAAGAATCAAGACTCTTCTAAAACTCTCTAAAGAATTCCCTATGTATCTATGACCTTTTAGAACAACTCGTGCTAAGATGGGTTCATATGGTTACAAATGTAAGTTACAACTCATGCCTCTAGGAATTACGAACCTTAGAAACTTACAAGATTGAGAACCAAGAACAATATCACACAAGCTTTACAACTACCTAAGTAAGAAGAATGCAAGGTACCACTCCAGGATAAGGGACAAAGGTCCTCAGACAAAAATCTCTACTCATGTCCAAAGTGACCTATGACCTCCCACCAAGTGATGCTTTTTGAGGCCCAAGATTTCTTCTTCTAGGTGGGATGCCCTGCACCATGTTTCCTTTGCAGAATATCATGATTGGCCTCATTTCTCTCACCTAGAAGAGATTCCCTCCGCCATGTTACGGGTACCCAAAAGATTTGCAGGATGTCATTTTCATGTATGTACCGACCACATGACCGTTATGGTTTATCAAGGGGAGTAGTCTAGGGCCATGATGGAACAAGAAGATAGTAAGTTAGCCTAGCCAAGAATAAAAAACTCCTAAGACCTCCCATGGTACAACGTGCTCATGACTTAGACTACGCTGCTTGGAACGTATGAAGCCTTGAGCGTACGTGTTTAGACTGTATCATAGGGCAAGCCCTAGATGCAGGATTTGACTACATCTCTTGCAACTTAAGAAGTCTTGGATGTTGGTTTTCAGACTATGCCGTTTGGAATGCATGAAGCCTTGGGTATAGGTTAGCGGACGGTATCGGAAGGCAAGCTCTTAGATGCGGGTTCAGACTACGTCACTTGGAACTTATGAAGCCATGAACGTAGGTTAAGACTGTACTGCTTGGAACGCATGAAGCCTTGGTCAAGGTTGGGAGCGGACTCTGAAGCAGATGCCATAGACAAACCTCACTCGTTGTCTTCAACCAATTTGTTTTAAAATGTTTTGTGCATGTTCCTTATTTTGTGTTTTAAATACTTATGTATAAACTTTATTTTTGATATTATGTAAATATAATTTTTTAAATTCTTGTGTTTATTTCACGAAAAATTTACCCGTCTTTTAGAACCATCGCGACAGCCCGATCCTTATAGAGTGGTATCAGAGCCCAAGGTTTCTCTATGGCCTAGATTAGGAGGACTCCCTACCCAGACCAAGTAAGTATGCCTTTAAACTCTTAACTTCAAGTATGCCTAGAACTTTAAGTTATTGGATGCATGATCATAGGGTTACTATTTAAGATAAGACTTAAGATAACTTAAAAGACCTCAAGGATAAGAGGGTTAGACTTTTAATTTCGGTGACTTATTTCGATGAAACAATATTATTTACTTGTATTGATTTTCAGCAAAAATGGTTAATTTTATCATTTATTCATTTTATTACATACATCCACTAGCATTCAAATAACATACATAAGACAAGAAAATAAAATTTGAATAATTGAGCATACGTTAATGTGATGTCTATTTAAGATTAGAAATAAATTATAGAAAACGATCTAGATGTTGGAGGAATTTCGACATTGGAATTTAAAAGTTAATATCAAAATTACTTGTACGTTTCCTTTAATCATTGACTTTATTTTTAATCTTGGAGTTAGATGAATATCTATAAACATGAAAAAAACTAAATATAAAAGTTTGCTATTGTTCTAGGAATTTAATGGGCTAGAAAGAAGTAAAGCTTAGCCAAATTGAAATAGATCCAAAAACGGGAAGAAAATGTTGGGTTTTATGTCCTAAAACTCATAGTTTGTAAACAAAAACATATTCTATTTTCAATAAAGTTATTATTGTTGTTTATTTAGTAAACATTGTATTGAATAAAGTGAATTTTACGATTATTAATCTAAATCCAATACACTAAGAACACTCTGGCTATAGTATGATTACTTGAACTATACATAGAGACATAAGAGTGGATCAAGTTCAAGTATACAGTCAAAATGATCTATAGTACAGGGATAAGGCTGAGTACCTTATCCTGGGACACTATGGATGCGGCCCACTTTTGTATATGACATAAACAATGTAATCACTAAATTGTACATGCGGAGACATGTGAGTGGGGGAGTCCTATGCAATGAGTATTGCATAAGATCAGACCATGAAGAAAATCACTCTCACTTTATAATGTCGTTTACTATTGAGACTGATTTTCTTTTCATTCGATGACCTAGGTAACTCGATTTTAATCCTGAGCTAACCATGAACTCCTTTTTATTTGAAATTATCCTTTGATTTGTATGGGTGAGAGTGGCTCGAGTTCGCCGACTCAATAGGCCTCCCATCTCAGGAGGTAAGACTGAGTGAATGGCTGGGGACGTGGGGTGCAAGATGGAATTCCCTCTTACCCACTTTTAGTGATAGAAGAGAGGTAGTTCCCTTAAGTATTGACTCCAGGTTTTGAACAAGGGGCCCCACCCTCTCATTGGCCTGAGAGGGATTCGGTTTACTGGTTGGACCACAAATCAATTGTTCATTAGAGGATCAATGGGACATAAGAAACAAGAAGTAACTTCAGGGGTAAAACGGTAGATTGACCCAACTCTAGTTACGAACAACCTATGAAGGATCGACTTACTAATCATGGTTATATCAAATGGACAAAAATATATCTATAGTGAGGGGAGTACAACTACTACGCTATAGTGGAGTGTCCAAGTAGTTAACGAATGTTGGCTAATAAGGTTAATGAGTTTGACCGGTTAATCTTGGATCGTTGGAGCCCATGATCTATAGGTCCATTAGGTCCCTCTGCTAGCTCATATCGGACTAAACCATAGAACAGTGTGACGAGTGAGTTCGAAGTGTTCGAATTCAAATTAAGGAATATGCGCTACATATATACGATATATTTAACCACATTTTTGTTTTATTTATGAATTAAACAAAAAGAGAGAATCTGAGATATTTAAATATCTTAATCAAATATGCGTCAGAATTGATGGAGATTGACATTTGAATTAATATCTAATTAAATAGCTTAATTATGATTTGATATTACTTTAATTTGAAATTAATTATTCAAATTAATTGTTGAATCAAAATCAAGAAAGTCAAAATGTTGACTTCATTTAATGAAAAAATCCATGTTTGAGTTAGTGGAATTTTGAGGTTTCAAAATTTGGTTAACTCAAACTTGCATGCATGCCACATAATCTCAAATATTTGAGTGGAATTTTGAGTGTTAAAATTTGGTGATCTCAAATTTGCATGAACATGCAAACATGACTCTTTAAATAGAGAAATCAAGGTACATGGAAGTTCTTCCTTGTAAAAACTTGAGAAAAACCTCTCACAAACTCACTCTTCATATATACTAAATCCCTCCCAAGTTTAGTCACTCATCGGATTTCACAATTTCATTCTAAGGCTAGAGAATAGTGGAGAAGACACTAGTGGTGGTTCGTAAGGAAAAAGAAATTTGAACAACAAAAGGTTAGTACTCAAAGACCTTGAGTTTAAATACTTATGAACATGCTAGTTATTTACTATAATTGATGTTCTAAGAGTGTCTAAGATCCAAATTGCTTTCGCATGTGTTATATTAACTCCATCAGGTTGAAGAGGGGAATGAAGCATTCCTTATAAGAATGTGGAAATCTCTTCTTAATAGACGCGTTTTAAAACTTTTAGACATACGACGATACGTAACTAGCAAAAAACAAACAATATCTTCTAGTAATTGGAGAGGGGAACCAAGCATTTCTTTTAAGGTTGTGGATACCTCATCCTAGTAGACATATTATAAAATCGTGAGGCTGATGGTGATACGTAATTAGCAAAAGTAGACAATATCTAATAGAGGTGGGCTTGGTTTGTAACAAATTGTATTAGAGCTAGTCATCAGATGGTGTGCCAACGAGGTTGCTGGGAACACAATGTGGTGGATTGAAAAATCCCACATCGGTTGGGGAAGGGATGAAATATTTCTTATAAGCATGTGGAAATCTCTTACTATTAGACGTGTTTTAAAACCGTGAGGTTGACGATGATATATAATGAGTCAAAGTAGACAATATCTAGGCTAATACTCATAGTTTGTTGGAATAGTTCAGTTGGTTAGAGCGTATAATGTTAACGATAAAGTTGGGGAGGTTCAAGCTCTCTTTTTAGCAATGGTAATGAATCATTCCATTTTAGTATGTGGAAAAATTTAACCCTTCAACCAAAGTGGACAATGTCATATAATTATGGAGGTTCGTGATTTCGAACATTGTTATATAGTCTTAATCTAGCCACCTTAATAATAATGTTGAGTTCTTTTTAGGGGTACCTTCGATACAAAAACATAATGTAAAAAATATTTTCGCATAAAGCATTTACATCATACATATTCTAGTCACTCTAGGTCCCTAAAAAACTAGTGTCGTTACATATAATCTACACTTGAACTTTCTATAACCTTGAGAAAAATTTGTGGCAAGTAGGTTACTTATTTAGTTGCACTATATATTACTTTTCCTTTCTGGGGGATCACTAATTGTTAGTTAAGGTCACAGAGGAGGGTCGTCTCGAGCAATCAGTTCCATGTGTTATGACTTGTTGTCCTTAGTTTTCAAATCTCGTTCCAATTTTTATCATTTTTTTCTTTGTCACGTCAGTTCTATGTGTTACGAGTTTTTGTTCTTATTTTTCGAATCTTGTTCCATTTTTATCAAATTTTTTCTTTGTCAGTACGTGTCATGAAAAATGATTTTAAGCCTTGAGTCCATGTTCATGGATTCTTGAGCCATCAACAAAATCACTGTAAAATATCGACATCCGATTCCTAAGCTAGACCATATGCTTGATGAATTGCATGGCTCATATCTATTTACAAAGATTGATTTGAAATCTGGATATCATTAAATTAGAAGGCATATACGAGATGAATGAAAAAGAGCATTCAAAACTAAGGCTGGATTGTATGAATGACTTGTTATGCCTTTTGGGTTAACTAATGCTCCTAGTACATTTATCTTAATGAATCGCGTTTTGATAGAGTATTTAGGAAAGCATGGAAAGAGAAAACTTTATGCTCATTGCCGTCAAGCTAAAGAAATCCTTAATTTCAAGGAAAAGGATTGTAGATAGAATTTTGAAACTTACCCTTAATTTGAGCCCAAAATAAATTTTCTTGAATTTGGCTTGTTCTTGAGGTTATTTCTCTTCGTTGTCATCTATTGAAACATTCCTTGGAGGTGCAATTGGGATCGTCCTTGCTTGACGTATTCTCGTGTATCGGCGAATTGGATTGGGGGAATGATTTCTTGGCACTTTCAGCATTGTAAGAACAAGTTTGAAGAGAAATGATGTAGAATTGCAAATGAATTTTGAAGAAATCTCAAAGAAGGAGACCCAAAATCTAAATGCTTATTGCCTACTATTGGGAGCTCGATTGTTGTTCCAAACTATTGCCTAAACTTTCAACTTTACAGGGGAAGCTAAAACTGACATTGAGAGCTTCAGAATCAGTGTGATATTGAGATTGAACTTTCTAGATAATCCGTAAAAAATATCTACACTGGTCAGAGGACACATATTTTATCCCTTTTTATTCATGGTTCTTATAATCTATTTTTCTATTAAACAANTAAAAAATATCTACACTGGTCAGAGGACACATATTTTATCCCTTTTTATTCATGGTTCTTATAACCAACTACTCTATTTGTCTATTAAACAATATCGTCACAGCATACATGACATTACTGCTATGCATGAAATAATTCATTTACAACATTTCATAAATGATGCTATGGACTTAAATGTTCATAATGAACTCATTAAAACAATATTGTTATGAACAACATAGTGGAAAACAGATAACATTAGTTTAAATAAAAATAAAACAATGCCCTGATTTAACCTAAGGATCACTAAAAATAACATGAACGCAACTACCCTAACTTTGGTTTCTTGGCCTTGAACGCAACGTTGACGTTCGTAAATAGGTATCTTACCTTTACTTTAAAATAAGAGTAGCATGTGGTTTGAGTACTTTAATAAATACTCAGTAAGTAATCCCACTATTAGGGTCGGAATATGAATCACGTGTAATATAGTGGGACCTATTCTTTCATAAATACATTGTGGCATGGGCTTGGTTTTTGCTTTTTAGTCCAAGAAGAGTTGAATATGTTGTACTTCCCTACACACAACTCATGAATGTGCACATTGATCACCAGGTGGGTTGGTATAAGAGTACTCTATGGGTTTGCCTCGTCGAGCTTGTGCACACTCACACTACCAAATACCATGAAGGGAAAAGACCAGCATAATATCATAAGGAACATAAATATTATAAGGTATGTGTTTGTATTAATCATAATGGGGAAGTATCTCGATGCACCTCCCATATAAAGTGCATGAGATCCCTAACATTAAAACACGACATAACGTTCCTATGAGACATACATACTTGATTCTTGTCATATTGTTCATGATTAACAATACATGATTTTTCTAATGTTTCATAGGCATAGGGTGTACGAAACATAATATAGAAGTATCTCGATGCACGTGGTATACAAAATGCATGAGGTCCCATAACATCAAAGCATGACATATATTCAGGGCGCTAGTCATACCTCCAATCTATTCCTAGCATAGTGTTCCTATGAGATATAAATACTTGATTCATTTCATATTTTTAGTAATTAACAATACATGATTTTCTAATGTCTCATAGTCCTAGAATAGTGTATATGATATCATAGCGTAACTTGTATGCAACATATCGTATATCATATCATATACATTACATAGTATATGTCATACAATCATAAAACACGACATGTGCAGCGGCCAGAGGTAGCGATGTCCATTCCCCGTCATCATCCCCACCATCTATTTCATTCTCAATTTCCATGAAATTCTCTATTTATTTGTGTGGGGATCACGGTAAGGGATTCATGGTAAGGAAGTGGCAGGGATCGGATTCCCCATAGATAATTTTAGTGGGTTTTAAATTCAAGAGTCAGTCTTGGAGTAAAAGGCCAAAAGTTTTGAAGATGAAAGGCCAAGAATCTTTATAGGAATAATGACTTTTTAAGGGTTACGAATAGTGACATTGTTATGTCTATATTTAGTTTTAGAAAACCTTATAAATACATGTGTTATCTTTGTCTCCTTTTATCGTTAGTGTGTGTGGGACTTATTTCACAAATTTATGAGTTTTCGTTAACAAAATTATATCAAGCCAATGGCGAATGTGGGTCAAATGTCGCTACCGCGACTAGTGAAGACAAACTACAAGAATTGGAGCATTCATATGAAAGCTTTTCTCGGTTCTCAAGATGCATGGGAGGTGGTCGAAGAAGGGTTAGAAGAACCAAAAGATGCCACGGGTTATAGAGCGACACAAAACAAGACGCTAAAAGAGGTGCGATCAAAGGATAAGATGACACTATACATGTTGTTCTGAGCCGTTGACGAGTCGGGCTTTGAGAAGCTTGCCAATGCAACTACTTCAAAAGAACGTCAGAAACTTTAGAAAAAGTGTTCAAAGGAATTGACCGAGTCAAGCAAGTCGTTTCCAAACTCTTCGTGGCAAGTTGGAGAGCATGAAGATGAAGGAGTCAGAGAGTGTATCTGACTACATCACGCATGTACAAACAGTGGTAAACCAACTCAATCGAAATGGAGAAATGTTAGCCGAGACGCGGGTTATGGAGAAGATTTTAAGGTCATTAACCAACAACTTTGAGAATGTTGTATGCGCGATAGAAGAGTCAAAGGACCTGACAACATTAACAGTCGACGAGCTAGCCGGTTTTCTCGAGACACACGAGCAACGTAAGAAGAAGAAGAAGGAAACACTTGATCAAGCACTTCAAACCAAGGTGTCAATCAAAGATTAAAAGGTACTCTACTCTCAAAATTTTGAAGGTAGAGGTTTTGACCGTGAAATTAGTAAAAATTGTCATGGTGCTCAAGGAAGTAGTCATGAAGGATAATATAAGAAGAAGGGACAGCCGAGCCAAGAAAATTGGCATGGAAGAGGACGCAATCGAGGAAAAGGCGGCCGATCAATTTACTCCAACATTCAGTGCTACAAATGTCACAAATATGCATTATGCAAACAATTGTAACTCCGAAAAATGTTACAATTGTGGTAGAGGGGCATTTTGCAAAATATTGTCGAGCCGATAAAAAGGTGAAAAAAACAATCAACCTAGCCTTGTGACACAACAAACAAAGGACTTAGGTCTTCTCTTGATGGCTCAAAATGAAGATCTGAAAGCGTAAGAACATGACGTTGAAAAAGACGATGGCGGTAGTTGTGAGGCGGTGGAAACCGTTGGAAATGAGGGGATACACAGCGAATTCGGCAAAATCGCAATATTGGAGATGAGAAAATCAAAGAAGGAATTTGGATTGAACACGCGATCGGAAAACGAGCCAAAGAAACTTCCGGATCATCAAAAAGAGAATAGAGATTTAGAGCAACAACCAAAATCTGCCGTGGATAAATCTATGGAGAAGTCTTAGTTGCAGACGTTGAAATCGCTGAACGAGCGCATTTTGAAGGAGAAAGTAGAGATTGAAAAAGAAAAGAGAGCTTTTAGAAATGGAGATTGAAATCTTAGAGAAGGAAGGGCTGAGCTGAGTGAGAGTTCTTTCTATCTCAAACTAGAGAAAGAAGAGAATGGGAAAGTAATTTCTAAGGTTGTGAAAAGAATTGAAGAAGTATGGAGAAAGAGAGGAAAGCTACTGATAAGTCGTGGGTTCAAAACAAGAGGTGCGTGCTGGAAAGTGAAATTCTTTACATTGAAGCGTGGCACCATACAGATCGAGTTGAACATCCTTTTAGTCAAACTTGGTTAGACGTGGGCATGGGTCAGAAGAGCTATCGCGTGTCGCATATCAAGTGGAGCCGCGTCACTTTACAACGCACCTGACGCGTTATTCCACCTAATCATCAATACGTGTCCCTCAGTCTGTCTGACAGGCTTTCCCTCCAGCAAGTTGACACATGACACGTTTTCCCTCCCGCAAGTTGACACGTGGCCGCTTTCCCTCCCGCAAGTTGACATGTAACACGCTTTCCCTCCCACAAGTTGACATGTGGCCGCTTTCCCTCCTGCAAGTTGACACATGGCTTGCTAGCTATCTGACGTGCTTTCCATCCCACAAGTTCACACGTGAAAAATTTTCTCTCCTGACAATGCGCCTGATGCATTATTCCACCCAATCGTCAATACGTGTCTCTCAGGCTGTCAGACACGCTTTCCCTCCCGCAAGTTGACACGTGGCTTGCCAAAAAAATTTCTCTTATGAGAGTCGCAATACTGAATCTGATCTGCAAAATGAGTTCATTTACCTCCTTGTTCATGAAAAGACTCTGAGAAATCCTCGAATTTCATCTTTCGTAAAAGAACATATCGAACGCCCAAAATAAGTTCATTTACTTCCTTCTTGTTCCTGAAAGGACTCTCAGAAATCCTCGAATTTCATCCTTCATTGAAGAAGGCCTCAGATCTAAAGAAAACTTGTGAACGACCGTATCATCGGTTTAAAGTTCGTACTGTTGTAACATCGTATCATGAAAAGATATTATTAAGAATTAATAAAACTTGGCCTATGTAATTGTCGAACCTACGACCTCCAGGTTTTTAACACGACAATCTTACAACTAAGCTAATAGGGCATAAGTTTTATGCATATTATAGATCATTAGCTCCTAATCCAGCCAATCGAGTTTCGTTTACATAACTTTATGCATAATAAACTTAAAAAAGGCATTATCTTCTAAAGTTCGTAGTGCTTTAACTCGTATCATGAAAAAGATATAGTTAAAAATGAATGAAATTGGCCCATGGAAGTGTCAAACCTACGAGCTTCGCGTTATTAGCACGACGCTCTAACCAACTGAGCTAATAGGCCATAGATTTTCTCTCCTGACAATGCGCCTGACGCGTTAGTCCACCCAATCATCAATACGTGTCCCTCAGGCTGTCTGACACGCTTTCCCTCCCGCAAGTTGACACGTGGCTTGCCGACGGTCTCACGCGCTTTCCTTCCCACAAGTTGACACGTGGCTTGCCGAAAAATTTTCTCTCATGAGAGTCGCAATACTGAATCTGGCCTTCAAAGTGAGTTCATTTACCTCCTTGTTCTTGAAAGGACTCTGAGAAATCCTCGAATTTCATCTTTCGTAAAAGAACATATCGAACGCCCAAAATAAGTTCATTTACCTCCTTCTTGTTCCTGAAAGAACTCTCAGAAATCCTCAATTTTCATCCTTCATTGAAGAACATATCGAACGACTCAGATCTAAAGAAAAATTGTGAACAGCCGTATCATTGGTTTAAAGTTCGTACTGTTGTAACCCCGTATCATGAAAAGATATTATTAAGAATTAATAAAACTTGGCCTATGTTATTGTCGAACCTACGACCTTCACGTTTTTTACACTACAATCTTACAACTGAGCTAATTGGGCATAGATTTTATGCACATTATAGATCGTTAGCTCCTAATAAAGAAAATCGAGTTTCTTTTACACAACTTTATGCACAATAAACTTAAAAAAGTCATTATCTTACAACTTAGCAATTTGGCATAGGTTAAGCAAAATATCTATGTTAGTGGTAACTCATGTGAATCGAGCTGTTGATGAACAGGTGTTATAGAAGCATTGCTCGAGAACTATGTGGTAACAGTGGGGATCGTCCAAAGGCATCCAGTCGTGTCTGTTTATTTTGGATTTCAATCTTTAGTTTTTAATTGTTTGTTGACTATTAGTCAAGGTAAAAAGTGCTGCTCGAGAACTATGAGGTCACAGAGGGTGTCGTCCTAAGGAATCTAGTTGTCTGTTTATTTTAAATTTCTGCATTTCTTTTTTAGTTATTTGTTGGTGGTCGGTAGAGGTAAGAAGGTGTAACAGCCGAAAAATGAAGCAAAGCCACCCACGTAAGACCGAAAGGATCAAATAAAGAAATTAAGAGGATTAAGCAAGGAAAAGGGTCTTAAGCAAGTCATTTCTATACTCTAATGAGTAACTATAAGGACTAAGGCTTTGGAGAAGTATTGGGAATGAAAGCGTAAGCGAAAAGGATGAAAATGTCACTTTACAATTTTAAAGAAAATTTTCGGATATTTAATTCCTTATCTAGTGGGAATTTCAAGATGCTCAAAACCCAAAAATGACCAACAAGTGATGAAGAAATTTTTAGGAAAATTATGAATTTATCAGAAAATCAAAACCCAAAAATGACCAACAAGTGATGAAGAAATTTTTAGGAAAATTATGAATTTATCAGAAAAAATAATAATAAAATATTATGAAAGTGGCAAATTACCAAATTACCCTGATGATATGGATAACTACGAAAGTGCCATCCTACTGAAAATAAAACCTTCTGCATGTGACTGTCTGCATAAAGTCCTTCAAATCTCAAATTCCAGTGGTTGGATTTTCCCCAAATTTGGATACAATCTAGAACATTCAAAGATCATCAAATCCAACAGTCAGAATTCAAACTCGAAGTTGGTAGCTCGCTGATCGGAGAGGATATTTTCAACGAATTATCTAGAAAATTCAGTCTCCAAATCACGTCGACTCTGAAGCTCTCAATGTCGATGGAAGCTTCCCTTATAAAATCTGAAGTTGAGGCAAAATTTTAAGACAAGAATCGAGTGATGAGAAATCCTAAAACTCAAGTTTGAAGCTGTTAGATTATGAGTTTTTTTTTTCTCGGATTTCTTCCAAATTCGAGGACTATGGTTAATCATTTTCCTTCCTACCAACTCCTACATATTTCATATGGGATTTACAACAAGTTTCGTGAAGGAATCAGGCACTGAAAAGTTTTATAATCGGCTACCCAACAAAAGGTTTCTAGATATACTCAGGCGAGAAACATGTTTTCCGACTAACTTTGGAAGGTTATAACTTGTGCTACAGACCACGAAAAAGTGTGAACTTGGTCGATACTTCTTGCTTTAAACTTCATCTAAAGGTTTGGTGGAGGGATCGAATCCATTAGATGTCTATATATAGCTTTAAAAAGGTAAAACTAATGGGGTTCGATAAGAAAAAATCGAGAATTTTCTAGCTACCAAGGGAGAAGATGAAGTCCAAAGTCAAAGGTCAAACTTTGACCAATAAAAGTCAAAGATAGTATATGTTGAGCTTCCCTCAGTTTTCTCAATTTTAACCTCTTTCCTGACCGGTTCTCACGAAAATCTTTATGGTTCTAGTAACTAGAAAAAATAAGGAGTCTGTGGAAGAAAATTTGAGATAATTTGGATACTAGAAGCTCAAGAACGGAAATTCCAAATGTCAACGACGAGGTAAGTAGTGACGTTGGACGTTTTGTTAAAAAATACTTGTAGGAATCCATTGGATTTTCCACATGAACCTAAAATAAGTTGAATTTAGGATATATGAAAGAAAAACAGAAGAACTGTGAGTTAAGGCCCTAAACTGATCAAAATGCTCCGGATATAAGTAACGTTAAAATAGCCCACTAAATGAACTCCTAGGATGAATTATGAAAATTTGAAAGCCATTGGAACACGTTAAGTAGCAAAACCAAGAATTATGGGTAAAATGACCAAAATGCCCCTAAGACGACTTATAAAAATTCAAGGTCTATACGTGCTCTAAATGGTTTCGTACTTATTATAAGGTCTATTATGAAGGACATGAAAATATGTTTGAGGTTTCAAGTTGATTGGAGCAAGTTTGGAACCTAAACCAAGTTAGGACCCAAGAAACACTTAAAGGAAACACCACAAGAATCAAGACTCTTCTAGAACCCTCTAAAGAACTCCCTATGAATCTATGACCTTGTAGAACAACTCGTGCTAAGATGGGTTTGTATGGTTACAAATGCAAGTTACAACTTATGCCTCAAGGAATTACGAACCTTAGAAACTTACAAGATTAAGAACCAAGAACAATACCACACAGGCTTTACAACTACCCAAGTAAGAAGAATGTAAGGTACCACTCAAGGATAAGGGACCAAGGTCCTCAGACACAAAATCTCTACTCATGTTCAAAGTGACCTATGACCTCCCACCAAGCGATGCTTTTTCAGCCCAAGATTTCTTCTTCTTGGTGGGATACCCTGCACCATGTTTCCTTTGCAGAATATCATGATTGGCCTCATCTCTCTCACCTAGAAGAGATGCCCTACACCATATTATGGGTACCCAAAAGATTTGCAGGATGCCATGTTCATGTATGCATCGACCACGTAACCTTTATGGTTTATCATGGGGAGTAGTCTAGGGCCATGATGGAACAAGAAGATAGTAAGTTACCCTTGCCAAGAATCAAAAACTCCTAAGACCTCCCACGGTACAACGTGCTCATGACTTAGACTACGCTGCTTGGAACACATGAAGCCTTGAGCTTAGGTGTTTAGGCTGTATCATAGGGCAAGCCCTTGAGACAGGATTAGACTACATCTCTTGGAACTTAAGAAGTCTTGGATGTTGGTTTTCAGACTATGCTGCTTGGAATGCATGAAGCCTTGGGCATAGGTTAGTGAACGGTATCGAAGGGCAAGCCCTTAGATGCAGGTTAAGACTACGTCGCTTGGAACTCATGAAGCCATGAACGTAGGTTAAGACTATATCGCTTGGAATGCATGAAACCTTGGACACAGGATTGTTAGGTGCATAGCTCGTGCCGTAAATCCTAGGGGGAGTGTCTTGGAGAACGAATAAAGAACAAAAAAAGAACAAAGAAAGTACCAGGAACAAGAGAAAGATCAAGGTCTAGAACATGAATCAAGATCCAAGGTTTTAGGACAAGAACCAAGAACCAAGAACTATGTACTAAGGCCTTTAAAGGATAACAAATGTTTCATAATCTAGGGACCAAGGTCCTCAGGATAATCACGATAAGATCCCCTAACTCAAGAACAATAACAAGAACAAGAATAAGACAACAACAACAAATGTGGTACCCTAGAAAATTAAGGATACGATTAAGAGCCTACAAGTAGGCTACTTACAGAGTCTTTGTCTCATTCTTTATTCTCCACTTTTTTAGGTAATAAAGAGTTGGTCAACGTCAGGAGCAGACTCTGAAGCAGGTGCCATAGACAAACCTTACTCGTTGTCCTCAACCCATTTATTTTAAAATGTTTTGTGCTTGTTCCTTATTTTTCTGTTTTAAATACTTATGTATAAACTTTATTTTGATATTATGTAAATATAATTTTTTAAATTCTTTTGTTTATTTCACAAAAACTTTACCCGTCTTTTAGAACCATCGCGACAGCCCGATCCTTACAGAGTGGTATCATAGCCCAAGGTTTCTCTATGTCCTAGCTTAGGAGGACTCCCTACCAAGACCAAGTAAGTATGCCTTTAAACTCTTAACTTTAAGTATGCCTAGAACTTTAAGTTATTGGATGCATGATCATAGGGTTATTATTTAAGATAAGACTTAGATAGCTTGAAGACCTCGAGGATAAGAGGGTTAGACTTTTAATTTTGGTGACTTATTCCGATGAAACAATATTATTTACTTGTATTGATTTAATTAGCATACAAATTATCCATGAATATTCCATTTGAATGTCTAATAGGTGGTTGACCTATTTAATGCTCTTAAAATACATATAAATTTGAAAGTTTAGAGTTTTATAGATGGAATAATGTTTAAAAAATTTCAATGTATCAAATAGCTTATAAGTTCAAACCCCTATTCAATAAAAAATCAAAAGTGGAGAGATTAAACTAGCAATTTGACAGAATTAGAATATAAGATTACAGTATCGTTTTTAGTGTTTATAATGATTTCTAAAATCATTCTAAATTCTAAAGAATAATACTTGTGTGTGTTTTGTATGCATACTCCAAGTACAATTTATTAAGTTAAACACTTGTGATTAGGACTTTGAAATGTGTATTAAGAAAAAGTATGAAAGAAATCAAGAATGAACAAAAGAAAACTTACCCTAGTAGTTATTATAAAAGTTGCCAGAAGTGGGATTTGAACCCATGCCCTCTCACGATGGGGTGGATTGAATTCCACATCGGTTGGGGAGGAAATAAAACATTTCTTATAAGCATGTCGAAATCTCTCACTATTAGACGCATTTTAAAATCGTGAGGTTGACTACAACACATAAGGAGCCAAAGTAGACAATATCTAGGCTAATACTCATAATTTGTTGGAATAGTTCAGTTGGTTAGAGTGCATGATTGTTAACGATAAGGTTGGGGAGGTTCAAGCTCTCTTTTTAGCAATGGTAATGAATCATTCCATTTTAGTATGTGGAAAAATTTAATTATGGAGGTTCATGATTCCTAACATTGTAATATAGTCTTAATCATTCCCTAATAATAATGTTGAGTTATTTTTAAAGGTACTTTCAATACAAAAATATAACGTAAAAAATATTTTCGCATAAAGAAGTTATATCATGCATATTCTAGTGACTCTATGTCCATAGAAAACTAGGGTCGTTACATATAATCTACACATGGACTTTCTATAACCTAGAGAAATACCCGTGGCAACTCGCTCGACCAAAGATTCGATTACCGCCTACAAGTAGGTTACTTATTTAGTTGCACTATATATTACTTTTCCTTTGGGGATCACTAGTTGTTAGTTAAGGTCACAGAGGAGGGTCGTCTGGAGCTGTCAGTTCTATATGTTACGAGTTGTTGTCCTTAGTTTTCAAATCTCATTCCAATTTTTATCAATTTTTTTCTTTGTCACGTTAGTTCTATGTATTACGAGTTTTTGTCCTTATTTTTTGAATCTTGTTCCAATTTTTATCAAATTTTTTCCTTGTCATGTCATGAAAAATGATTTGAATCCTTGAAAATTGAGTTATTATAGTTGTGCTTTGAAGTTTTTAAAATTGAGTTATTACCGTTGTGCCCTATTTAGCTTATCTAAGCTATTCTCGGCCATTGGTGCCATGCAGTTTAACTCTTCTAAGCATAATAGAAATCAGGTAATTTAGTTATGCTCTTACCATTTCTCCTAATATTGATTCAAGTTGCAATAGGTGAGTTGACAAATATGCAATATATGACTCTTGAAAGACCAGATGACTTCTCACTCGAGAATAGTTGGCTAATATCTAAACCCAAAAAAAAAAAAAAAAAATACAAAAATACAAAAATACAAAAAATACAAAAACAAAAGCTTGGACGAATTAGTTAATTTCTTTGGTTCAAAGATTTTTGGTTAAACTAAACTTGGATCCTTGGGTTGAGGACTAGGGTTGCCTAATCAATTTGGTATAGAGAGGTTGCATGGCCTACTCTAGAATTGATTTGATCTCTTGTTTATTCATTTATTCTATTGTTCTTATTTTCTTCAAATCTATCCATTTATTTTATTGCGGCCATTTCCATCCTTTTCATTATCTTTTGACCTTGTTCTCATTATCTTTTTGAAGATCATATTTTGACCTTGAAAAAAAAAAACAAAAAAGAAATCCTTATCATATTTGTTCATAATAAATTGTCCTTAGCATTGATTTTAGATCATTTATATCTTTATTTCAAAATCAAAAAAACTTTTATTCACATTCTTTCTTATTCTATCTAAATCTAGAACATTTGTGTTTGATATTAGTGAGCTGTGTATGTGAGATCCTAAACATATTTAACTATTGTTTGTACAATCATGAACTTTTGTTAGTCGTAATTGTCCTAACAATTGAGTCATGATCATAAAGAATGGACAAATTGTCACACATAGTGAGAAAAGTGATCAAGATAAGTTAGTTGAAGAAGCAATCCAAGAGAACGAGGTGGAATTGAAAGCTTAAAAATAGTGAAAAGAATAATGAAATTGAAAAAAAAAATGAAAGAGAGTGAGTTGTTTGGCTAGAGTTGGAGAGGTTAGAATCGCAATGTTTTCACAAAAACCATCTTTATACTTATGTACAAGTAAGAATGTTTGGTCTCTGACAATAACAATTTTTATTTGCCTTATATGTTTCAATCTCTTTTAGAAGAATTTGAGAATGTGTTCCAAGATGAAGTACCTAAAGGACTACCTCTCATTAGAGATATTGAACATAAAATAGATTTCATTTCGGGTGCAGTCATTCCCAATTGAGAAGGGCTATATACGAGAGAGTTTGAGTCGATGTTCTGTATTAGACTTATTGATGGCAAAGAAAGATGGAACGTGGCACATGTGCGTGGATTCTTGAGCCATCAACAAAATCACTGTAAAGTATCGATGTCTTATTCCTAGGCTAGACCATATGCATGATGAATTGCATGGTTCATATCTATTTACAAAGATTGATTTAAAATTTGGATATCAATAAATTAAAAGGCATAAACGAGATGAATGGAAAAAAGCTTTCAAAACTAAGGTTGAATTGTATGAATAACTTGTTCTGCCTTCTGGAAAAGAGCTCGATTCTTGTTCCAAACTATTGCCCAAACTTTCAACTGTATAGGGGAAGCTTAAACCGGCATTGAGAGCTTCAGAATCACTATGATTTTGAGATTGAACATTCTGGATAATCTATAAAAAATATCTACACTTGTCAGAGGACACAGATTTTTATTTTATTAATGGTTCTTATAACCAACTACTCTATTTTCCTATTAAAAAATATAGTCACGGCATACATGACATTACTACTATGCATGAAAGAATTCATTTACAACATTTCATAAATGGTGCTATGGACTTAAATGTTCATAATGAACTCATTAAAACAATATTGTTATGAACAACATAGTGGAAAATAGATACCATTAGTTTAAATAAAAATAAAGCAATGCCCTGATCTAACCTAAGGATCATTAAAAATAACATGAATGCAACTACCCTAACTTTGGTTCCTTGGCTTACATCGCAACGTTGTCATCCGTAAATGGATATCTTACCTTTACTTTAAAATAAGAGTAGCATGTTGTTTGAGTACTTTAATAAATACTCAGTAAGTAATCTCACTGTTACGGTTGGAATATGAATCATGTGTAATATAGTGGGACATATCCTTTTATAAATACATTGTGGCATGGGCTTAGGCTTCGCTTTTCTGTCCGAGCAGAGTTGAATACGTTGTACTTCCCTACACACACGACCCATGAATGTGCACATTGACCACAAGGTCGGTTGGTATAAGAGTACTTTGTGGGTCTGCCTCGTCGAGCTTGTGCACACTCACATTACCAAATACCATGAAGGGAAAAGACCCGCATATATCATATGGAACATAAATATTGTAAGGTACGTGTCTATACTAATCATAATGGGGAAGTATCCCGATGCACCTCCCATATAAAATGCATGAGATCTCTAACATTAAAACACAACAGAACGTTCCTATGAGACATACATACTTGATTCTTGTCATATTGTCCATGATTAACAATACATGGTTTTTCTTATGTTTCATAGGCATAAGGTGTACTAAACATAATATAGAAGTATCTCGATGCACGTGGTATATAAAATGCATGAGGTCCCACAACATTAAAGCATGACATATATTCATGGCGCTAGGATGCTAGTCATACCTCCGGTCTATTCCTAGCATAGTGTTCCTATGAGATATAAATAATTGATTCATTTCATATTTTTAATAATTAACAATACATGATTTTTTAATGTCTCATAGTCTTAGAATAGTGTATATGATATCATAGCGTAACTTGTATGCAACATATCGTATATCATATCATATACATAACATAGTATATGTCATACAACCATAAAACACGACATGTGCAGGGGCCACAGGTAGAGATGTCCATTCCCTATCATCATCCTCACCATCTATTTCATTCTCCATTTCCATGAATTTCTCTATTTATTTGTGTGGAGATCAGGGTAAGGGATTCATCTCAAGGAAGTGGCAGGGATCGGATTCCCCATGGAGAATTTTAGTGGGTTTTAAATCCAAGAGTCAGTCTTACAGTGTTGAAGATGAAAGGCGAATAATCTTTATATGAACAATGACTTTTTATGGGTTAGGAAACAATGACATTCTTATGTTGTCTATATTTAGTTTTAGAAGACCTTGTAAATACATTTGTTATTAAAATTAAAATGGTAAAGTAGAGCAGAGAGAAAAAAAAAAGAAAAGAAATAGAGAAGCAAGAAGGTTTTTTAAGACAAACAGAGTGTTCTTTGTCTTCTTCTATCGTTAGTATGTGTGAGACTTATTTCACAAATTTATTAGTTTTGTTTAACAAATTTGTATCAAGCCAATGGCGAATGTGACGGGTCAAATGCCGCTACCGCGACTAATGAAGACATACTACGAGAATTGGAGCATTCATATGAAAGCTTTTTCGGTTCCCAAGATGCATGGGAGGTGGTCGAAGAAGGGTTAGAAGAACCAAAAGATACCACGGATTATACAACAGCACAAAACAAGGCGTTAAAAGAGGTGCGATCAAAGGATGAGGAGGCACTATACATGTAGTTCCGAGCCGTTGACGTGTCGGGCTTTGAGAAGCTTGCCGAAATTTTTTCTCTCCTGAGAGTCGCAATACTAAATCTAGCTTTCAAAGTCAGTTCATTTACCTTCTTCTTGTTCCCGAAAGAACTCTCAGAAATCCTCGAATTTCATCCTTCGTAGAAGAACATATCGAACGGCCAAAATAAGTTCATTTACCTCCTTCTTGTTCCTAAAAGGACCCTACAAAATTTGGCTTATGTAATTTGTCGAACCTACAACCTTCACGTTATTAACACAACAATCTAATCAACTAAGATAATTGGGCATAAGTAATGCACATTATAGATCGTTAGTTCCTAATCCAGTCAATCGAGTTTCGTTTACATAACTTTATGCATAATAAACTTAAAACTTTAGGTAGTTATCTTTTAAAGTTTGTAGTGCTTTAACCCCGTATCATTAAAGATATCATTGAAAATTAATGAAATTAGCCCATCCAAGTGGCAAACATGCTACCTTCGCACTTAATTAGCGCGACGTTCTAACAAACTGAGCTAATGGGCCAAAGGTTTTATGCAACTTGCAGATCAATAGCTTCTAATCTAGCAAATCACTTCATTTTAAAACATTATATTTAAAGTTCGTAGTGTTGTACTCCCGTATCATGAAAAGATANCAATCACTTCATTTTAAAACATTATATTTAAAGTTCGTAGTGTTGTACTCCCGTATCATGAAAAGATATTATTAAGAGAATTAACGGTACTGTCCCATGGTAAAAGGGAGGTCCATCACTTCATTTTATAAGCCCACTTGAACTTTTTAAATTCATTCATAGAATACATTTTTTTATGGCTCTAGGTTAATATTTTGGCTAATCCGGCTTGGGTTTGATACGTTCGGACACTTTCTTCTTTCAATTTTTCAGAAGTTTAAATTAGTATGACTACCTTTTGGCTAGTTAAATTTTTAGAATCGAGTTTAAATTATTAATGCACACGTAGGTTTAGTTAGTTTATATACTTATGAGTAAGTTTAAATTACTTTATGAAAAAGTAGGTAAGTTAATTTCCATAGTAGAATTTTAATTTATGGTTGTTGGACTTCTTAGGAAAAATTAAAATTTAGAGGCCAGCATTAAGCTAACTTCAAATGGTTGTAGTTGCTTCGAAGGCTAACCAAGTAAGTGGCCTTAGCATCATTTGGTTATAATTGTTGTTGTATGATGACACGTGCTCGTGGCTTTGCAAATTGTAATAGCCCAAGCTCATCGCTAGCAGATATTGTCTTCTTTGAGTTTTCGGGATTACCTTACGCTTTTAAAACGCATAGAGAAATTTTCACTCCCTTATAAAGAATGTTCCCCTCTCCAACTGTTGTGGGATCTCACAATCCATCCTCTTTCGAGACTCAGTATCCTTGCTGGTACTCGTTATTTTCTTCAATCTATGTGGGATCTCACAATCCACCCCCTTTCAAGCCCAGGCATCCTTGCTAGCACATCGCCCGATGTCTGGCTCTAATACCATTTGTAACGGTCCAAGCCCACCAATAGTAAATATTCTTTTCTTTGGACTTTTCCTTTTGGGCTTCTGCTCAAGGTTTTAAAATGCGTTTTCTATGGAGAGGTTTTCACACCCTTATAAATAATGATTTGTTTCCTTCTCCAACCAATGTGAGATCTCAAAATGCATTTGTCAACTACTAAATGAAAATCAATGCATACACTGTTATTTGTTCTCCCCAGTACACCACTCGGTGTCTGGCTCTGATACCAACATTAACACCCCTAATTTCTTACCCTAAGTAGAGGTGTCAATACATGCCTGCCTTAATTAACATATGCGGACATTGAAATGAAACATTTTCAAATGAAGCCATAGACTTACACATTTAATTTAAAACAAGAAAGTAAGAAATAACGTAGTTTTAAAACATGAAAAAGTTTTGCATATATCCCATAGGGTCGAGACTTTATCCAAAGTACATGTGTAAGCTTGTGAGTGCAACAGCCCACCACTACTCGAATGGTAGTGTGTCCTTTTGTTATCTTATGTAAACCTAGAAAGAATTCCATGACATAATCTCTAAGTTGTTGAACCTTTGAGTACCAATTAGATTCACTAACCAACGGTTTGGCCATATCCTCTAACAACTATCTATGTGACCTACCACGTTGAAGAACTTAACCAACTTGGGATTCACTCACTTTGTATTAGTAATTTAGTGTGGTATTCACATTAAGGACGAGGCGAATAATCTCATGTTCGTTTGGTAAATATGAAGTAGGATACTTACTTTTTGAGTTGTCTTAATACTCTAACTAGTCATCTCTTCATAACATCATTAAATCTTACTTACCTTCATATATCATCTAGTACATCCTTATACTATAACTAAGGCCAGCAAATTCCTTAACTTTTGAAATCTCTTCTCACAAACTCATTGTAAGTGCGAGTTGTGATCGCATAGATTTAATGAGTTAAACTCACAAACTCAAAGCTAGGAAACTTACAATTTTATATCTCTAAATAAGTCTAGACAAACTACCATTTGTTCCTCCTTTAAAATGGTTCACCAGACCATATTCTATAATATTCACTGTCTAAGGAAAATACTTTTGTTCAACCAAGACTCTTCATCAGAGAGTTTGGTATAACGCTCATTATATAGAGGTATCAAGTTGGCTTAAGGGCTCATCTTGTTATCTTTTTTGTCTCTGATTAGCCTCCTATAATTGATATGAACACTTATAAAACAAGTTTAGAAACCTTGTTAAATATCTAATTCATAAAAATTACTTAATCTATGAGAAATTAGTGAGCCCAACAACATCACTCTAACTCACACAACTATGTCGAACTCCGAGAAAACCTTTTAACCTTTCCTTGTTGGTTCATATGCTTGAGGGAACCCTTGTTTCTACATGTATGCATTTTTTTTCTTTTTAATAACTATCTGGATTAGCTCTTAACGTTCAATATATCGTCGTGTGTGCCCATTATTTCCTTTTAACGACTAGAGATATTTCTCTCTAAAACAAATGTTAAGGAGTGTGAAGTCCTGACTTAGTAGCTCATATGTCTATGGCTCGGTCTACCTTAACTCTGTCAAGTTGTTGTGGCCAGAATCTAAAAAAATTCATGTAGATTCAAGGCTCATATCTCGTGTGGGTATTAATGTTGGAATAACTTAGATATAACATTCAATCTTATTTCAAATCTTCCTAATTTATTAGAGTTCATACCTTAAACACATTCTAATTTCCTTATGTGATCTTGCATACTTACCCTTAAATGGGATTCTTAAAAAGTTTATTTAACAATTGAGGTCTTTTAGAATCTTGAAAACATTTTATAATTATTATAGGGGTATGTTGATCATTTACCACCCCAAATCTTGGTTAAATCTGGACATATTCCAATGGCCTTATAACTTTGTATAAAATCTTTGAATCATGACATATTCAAATGGTCTTCTAAGTATGTTATAGATGAGACAACTCATTGAATCCAACGACCAAATTTAAAATGGAGATCAGTTGCCCACTAATTAGAGAGAATATGTATGGCATAAATTTTATAAAATTTACGAAAATCTAGAAATTTTTAACGTCGATTTAAGCTCTCTCTATAAAGCCTGAAGTAGGAGCTTTCGTTTAGAGTAAGAATCGAGCTAAGTCGAGCCTTCAACTGTGAGTTGTTATAGCCTTTGAGATTTTGGGTTTCTTACTGTCTGATTTCTTCCAAAATTGAGAGCCATAGTCAACCATTTTCCTTCAAACACAACTTCTCAATTTGGTTTGTCGTTAAAGGAAGATGGTTGAAGCCCGAAAATTAAATAACGAACATGATAGGTTTCTTGACAAATTTGCATGTAGGCTCGAAAATTAAATACGAGCCTACATGCAAATTTGTCAAGAAACCTATCATGTTCGAATTATAAACCTCCAAATAATATTTCCGTAGAAGACCACGAAGGTTAACAATGTTGGGTTTTATGTCCTAAAACTCATAGTTTGTAAACAAAAATATATTTTATTTTCAATAAAGTTATTATGGTTGTTTAGTCAGTAAAGGTTAACAATGTTGGGTTTTATGTTCTAAAACTCATAGTCTGGCTATAGTATGATTACTTGAACTATATGTAGAGACATAAGAGTTGATCAAGTTCAAGTATATAGTCAAAATGATCTATAGTATAAGATTAAGGCTAAGTACCTTATTTTGGGGACATTATAGATGCGGTCCACTTTTGTATATGATATAAACAATGTGATCACTAAAATTGTACATGTGGAGACATGTGAGTGGGGGTGTCCTATGCAATGAGTATTGCATAAGATCGGACCATGAAGAAAATCACTCACTTTTTAATGTCGTTTACTATTGAGACTGATTTTCTTTTCATTCGATGACCTAGGTAACTCGATCTTAATCCTTAGCTAACCATGAACTCCTGTTTATTCGGAATTATCCTTAGATTTGCATGGGTGAGAGTGGCTCAAGTTCACTGACTCAATAGGCCTCCCATTTCAGGGGTAAGACTGGGTGAATGGATTGGGACGTGGGGTGCAAGATGGAATTCACTCCTGCCCATTTTTAGGGATAGAGGAGAGGTAGTTTCCTTAAGTACTTACTCCTGGTCTTGAACAAGGGGCCCCACTTTCTCATTGGCCTGAGAGGGATTCGGTTTACTTGTTGGACCACAAATCAATTGTTCATTAGAGGACTAGTGAGACATAAGAAACAAGGAGTAACTATAGGGGTAAAACTGTAAATTGACCCAGCTCTAGTTACAAACAACCTGTGAAGGATCGACTTACTAATCATGGTTATATCAAATGGACATAAATATATCTATAGTGAGGGGAGTGCAGCTACTAGGCTTTAGTGGAATGTCCTAGTAGTTAACGAATGTTGGTTAACAAGGTTAATGAGTTTAACCGGTTAATCTTGGATCGTTGGAGCCCATGATCTATTGGTCCATTAGGTTCCTCTGCTAGCTCATATTGGACTAAACCATAGAACAATGTGACGAGTGAGTTCGAATTCAAATTAGGGATAATGCGCTACATATATACGATATATTTAACCACATTTTTGTTTTATTTACCAATTAAACAAAAAGAGAGAATCTGACATATTTAAATAAGATTTAATATCTTAATCAAATATGTGTCGAATTAATTGGGATTATCATTTGAATTAATATTAAATATTAATTAAAAGTTTAATTAATCATTTAATATTACTTTAATTTGAAATTAATAATTCAAATTGATTGTTGAATCAAAATGAAGAAAGTTGACTTTATTTAATGGAAAAATCCATGTTAGTGAAATTTTGAGCTGTGAAAATTTGGTTTAACCTTGCATGCTATCCAAATAAACCCCACAAATTTGAGTGGAATTTTGAGTGTCAAAATTTGGTTAACTCAAGCATGCATGTTTCCCACATAATCCCAAACATTTGAGTGTCAAAATTTGGTGATCTCAAATTTGCATGAACATGCAAACATGACTATATATGAACATGCAAACATGACTATATAAATAGAGTGATCATAATACATGAAAGGTCTTCTTGTTGGTGAAAACCCTTGAGAATAACCTCTCACAAACACTCTCTTCATATATACAAAATCCCTCCCAAGTTTAAGTCATTCACCGGATTCCACAATCCTGTTCTAAGGCCAGAGGATAGTGGAGAAGACACTAGTGGTGGTTCGAAACCGGTTCGTGAGGAAAAATGAATTTGAACTAGAAAAGGTTAGTATTCAAACTCATTAAGTTTTAATACTTATGAACATGCTAGTTATTTACTATAATTGTTTTAAAAGAGCCTAAGATCCAAATTGCTTCCGCATGTGTTATATTAACACCTTCAATTGGTATCAGAGAATTTTTAGGCATTTTATTTACATTAATTTGATTATGGTGGGTACCATTTCATGAATGAAATTTTGTGGTTGCTAAAGTGGATTGTTTTGGATTTGGCATTCTTTTATTCTTCCATTTGATACAATTATTGTAATAAGCCTAATGTGTAT
The DNA here is from genome assembly GCF_002738345.1 of Cucurbita maxima. NCBI lineage: Eukaryota > Viridiplantae > Streptophyta > Magnoliopsida > Cucurbitales > Cucurbitaceae > Cucurbita > Cucurbita maxima. The sequence continues at coordinate 3,197 of NW_019272351.1, read as the reverse complement.
GGATTTTAATGAATGAAGAAAGGTCTGAAATTTTTATAGAGTCATTAGAGTCCATTTTAGGTTGTAATTGATCGAAAATGGAAGAGATAACAAGCTTAACCGAAGAAGAAGATGGAATTTACAGTTCGGGTATTTTTTCTGCCTTTGGAATCCGGTTCAACGTTTTTAAGGGTTGGTTCGCCCAGTTAGTGATCCTCGGGAGCGGTTCAAGTTATTTTAATTATTAATGCAATAATTTAGTTAATTATTTGTTTTAAAATGCCAAAATCAATCCACTTTAGCGTGTTTAATTAACCATGCATTATGAATGTATGTTTTAATTAAATAGAAAATGTATATGCATAAAGTATGTCATATACATTTAAAATCCCACCATAGGCTAACCATGTTTCATGCATTCCAAGTATGTTATAAGTGTTATAATGTATAGTATGCATGTTTAGAGTTCCATGAGTGATAGATATAAATTGTTATATTATTGCACGGAATGGATGATTATGTAATTGTTATATAAAGCCCGCTAGATGCATGTTATAGGTTATTTTCAACGTCATAAAATGAGATAGACGTTAAAATATATAGATAAGTGCATGCTCATTTAGGGTTAAGAACCGAGCACGATCAATTTTAATAGTTAAAATAGGTCGATGTCTTACAAAATTGCGGTTACGAGAAAGCTCAAATGGCACGATCTTGTCTAAGGCTGGAGGTACTTAAGTTGACGGTTTACAGAACACCTACTATCTGGAGATCGGACCAGTACTTAAGCTTAGTTAGCCCAGTTTTATGAGCATGCTTAAGTGATATAAGTTTTAGAAAAATCACCTATACTTAAGTTATATTTAATTAGCCAGAATATACCTAAGTAATAAGTATACCCAACCGTCTAAAATACTTAGTTGGAGGAAAAAGATAAATGAGATGCATCGTTTTCCTTTTACGCTCTCTGGAAAATTCACACCGTGAGATTCATGCTCAGTCTTGCGTCGCCCTGGGATCGTCCTCCATTTCGAAGGTATTTGTATGAGTCAATAACAAGGTGAATAGAGAAAGTATTTTATAGTTAGTGGGAGAAGGAAGTATATCAACACCTCCTATGGTCTCCACCACTAGGTTGCACCGTGAGATTCCCATGTTCCACTTGCATGTTGCCCTAGAGAAACTACCCATTCGGAGGGTCGTAACATGGGAGTCGAAACAACACAAACTTCAGAAATGGATAGGATTTCTTAGGTTCGTTCCCAACTTTGGCTTTTTCATTCGATAGCATTGTTGGGACCAATCTCTGAGGTCTGAAAATGGCGGGTCACACTTACGAAGAATTAGTAAGAGTTAGTATATTCTTGACCAAAATAGCGATAACTAAAAACACTATAGGAGTTATTCTGGGATTAGTGTTTAAAGTCAAGAATGTCTTGGTTTAGTGAATGAGTGATTGACTGCCCCTCGGTAGCAGTTGCTCTAACTCACTAAAGTATCGTTGCAAAATAATAATTTTTTGGTACATTATTACATTTGCTAAAACTGATTGGATTAAATAGGATTAAGTCAAATCACTAATAGAATTTTCTTTGTATCACACAACATGACAAACTCAATAGTTCAATTACTCGCTTCTGAGAAATTAAACGGCGAGAATTACGCAACTTGGAAATCAAACCTAAACACAATACTGGTAATTGATGATTTAAGGTTTTTTTTAACTGAGAAATATCCTCTAAACCCCAACTCAAATGCAAACCGAACAGTTTGGGATGTGTATGGCAGATGGATAAAGGCAAATGACAAAGTCCGAGTGTACATTCTAGCCAGCATATCTGATGTTTTGGCTAAGAAACACGATGTTATGGGTACTGCTAAAGAGATTATGGAATCTCAAAAAGAGATGTTTGGACAACCGTCCTTCTCCCTTAGACATGAAGCCATAAAATACATTTACAACTGTCGTAATGAAAGAAGGGACCTCAGTTAGAGAACATGTCCTGGACATGATTGTCCATTTCAATGTGGCAGAAGAAAATAAAGTTGTCATTGATGAGAAGAGTCAAGTTAGTTTTATAATGATGTCTCTTTCGAAGAGCTTCTTCCAGTTCCGCACAAATGTTGTAATGAACAAAATAGAATATAACTTACCTGCTCTTCTCAATGAGCTACAAACTTATCAATTTGGTCTGTCTTTAAAGGAAGATGGTTGAAGCTCGAAAATTAAAAACGAGCCTACATGCAAATTTGTCAAGAAACTTATCATGTTCGATTTTTAAACCTCCAAATAATATTTACGTAGAAGACCACGCAGGTTAACAATGCTGGGTTTTATGTCCTAAAACTCATAGTTTATAAACAAAAACATATTCTATTTTCAATAAAGTTATTATTGTTGTTTATTCAGTAAAGATTGTTATTGAATAAAGTGAACTTTACAATCATTAATTTAAATCCAATAAACTAAGAACACTCTGGCTATAGTATGATTACTTGAACTTTATGTAGAGACATAAGAGTTGATCAAGTTCAAGTATATAGTCAAAATGATCTATAGTATAAGATTAAGGCTGAGTATCTTATTTTGAGGACACTATAGATGCGACCCACTTTTGTATATGATATAAACAATGTGATCACTAAAATTGTACATGTGAAGACATGTGAGTGAGGGTGTCCTATGCAATGAGTATTGCACAAGATCGGACCATGAAGAAAATCACTCACTTTATAATGTCGTTTACTGTTGAGACTGATTTTCTTTTCATTTGATGACCTAGGTAACTCGATCTTAATCCTGAGCTAACCATGAACTCCTGTTTATTCGGAATTATCCTTAGATTTGCATGGGTGAGAGTGACTCAAGTTCGCCGATTTAATAGGCCTTCCATTTCAGGGGTAAGACTGGGTAAATGGATGGGGACGTGGGGTGCAAGATGAAATTCACTCCTACCCACTTTTAGGGATAAAAGAGAGATAGTTCTCTTAAGTACTGACTCCTGGTCTTGAATAAGGGGCCCCACCCTCTCATTGGCCTGAGAGGGATCCGGTTTACTGGTTGGACCACAAACCAATTGGTCATCAGAGAATTAGTGAGACATAAGAAACAAGAAGTAACTATAGGGGTAAAACTGTAAATTGACCCAGCTCTAGTTACGAACAACTTGTGAAGGATCGACTTACTAATCATGGTTATATCAAATGGACAAAAATAT